>NC_041225.1:83646832-83779776 GCF_002837175.3 Physeter macrocephalus
AAAAAAAAAAAAAAAGCTCAACTTCCCTAGTAATCAAATAAATGGAAAAATCAAACAAGATGTAATTTTTATTAAGTTGGCAGAGATTTTTAAAGAATTATAGTATTCAGTATTGTCCAACTTGTGGGAGGGAGGGCCATTGTCATATCTTACTAATGAAAATATAAATTTGTTTGGTCTTTCTAGACTTGTGCTGTCCAGTAGAACTTTCTGTGTTGATGGAATGTTCTCTATCTGTGCTTTCCAGTATGGTAGCCACTAGTCCTATGTGGCTATTGACACCTGAATTGCTCCTAGTGGGACTGAAGAAATGAACTTTCTATTTTATTTAAGTTTAATTAATTTTAATTTAAATAGCCACATTTGGCTACTGTATTGGATAGCACAGACAAGAAGATAATTTGGCAACATGTATCACAGGAAAAATCCAAGATAGTCAGAAAGAAGTGCCTATGTGTATGTTCATGGCAGTGATGTTTATGATAATAAAGCTGAAAATTACCTAAATGTCTAACAACAGAGGATTTAATAAGACATGATACATGCATGATATTGAGTACGCATGTTATGCATGCTTGCAAGATTTTTTAGGAGAAATACTTAATGCTCATAATGTACTCTTAGGTGAAAATACAGTCCCCAGACATTATACACTGTGATTCTACCTTTCTAGAAATATAAACACACACATGTATATGTCTCAATACACCCAACATGTAATAGTATTTGTCTGTAGAAAGTAGGATTTTTAAATTCTTTTTTTACACTTTTCTGAATCTTCACATTTTTCTGCAATGAACATATTTTACTTTTATATTCAACCAAAATAAGTTATCCTGAGTTTTTAAAATTTATTTATTTATTCATTTATTTAACTTTTGGCTGCATTGGGTCTTTGCTGCTGCACACGGGTTACCTCTAGTTGCTGAGAGCAGGGGCTACTCTTGGTTGTGGTGGGCGGGCTTCTCATTGCAGTGGCTTCTCTTGTTGCGGAGCACTGGCTTCTAGGTGCACGGGCTTCAGTAGTTGTGGCACATGGGCTTCAGTAGTTGTGGCTCGTGGGCTCTAGAGCACAGGCTCAGTAGCTGTGGCACACGGGTTTGGTTGCTCCATGGCATGTGGGATCTTCCCGGACCAGGGCTCGAACCCGTGTCCCCTGCATTGGCAGGCGGGTTCTTAACCACTGCACCACCAGGGAAGTCCTATCCTGAGTTTTTAAAAACTCACTTCAAGTGTGAGGAGGCTGTCTAACCAGCCTGCTGAGCTCCAAGCCCCTCACGATGATAGAGGATGCTGCCTCTTTCATGTTTAATCCTGGAGTACATTTCTAAATGCACCATAGGATCCTTGGCAGTATGTTGGGGACCCAAAAATGTTCCAGGAAAAAAATGGTGGGGAGACCTTTACCAGTACCTACCTTTACATGGAGGTGGACTCCTCTGACTTCCTTTGGTTGTCCTATTGCTTGAAGAGAGGGACATTTTTGTGCTGAAAGAGAAACTTGCTAGAGCTTGCTATGATAAGCGTGTGTACCTCCAGCTTGCCATCTCGATTCAGGCTAATTTATGGGATTGTGGAGCCCAGAGCTGGGAGATGGACCAAAAGGCAGTGATAGCAAACAGTCCCCTGGCTGGTCCCTAAAGACATGGTCTTCCGTCCTAGAAAGAACCTCCCCAAACAGTGCTGTCCAGCACCCAACTGCCACAGCGTACAAAGGGAAAGAATTCTGATGCGTTTTTTTCCTTGGGCTTCTAAGATCCTCTGGCCGTCAACACACTGTCTATAGGCTGAAACCAACGGCTCACAGGCACTGAATTCACCATTCTTCTCCCAACCCCTCAACTGCCTTTTTTCCCAGCGAATGGTTCTCTTCTTTTCTGTGACATTAAATGTCAGCTTATTTCAGCTTTAAGCAGGATGTGTCTCTGGCCTGGAAGAAACCCAGATTATACATTTAATGGAACGTCATGTTTTCTCAACCAGAAGCAAAGACTTCATAATGATAACCTAGACTACCACAGTAACACAATAGGGCATTATTAGTGGCTTTGGCGACGGGGCTGGCAGACTGGGCTTCACAAGGCTTTATATGATGGAATTTCATGTTCATTCGAGCATGCTTTTCTGGTTACAGTCAGGAAAAGTAGACTGCTGGGAATTCAATCAGGGATTTGAAAAGTCAGATTTAGAAGGGCTCTGTCCAGAGGAAAACAGTCAAGGAGCAGCTGGCCTTCTTAAGTCTTCCAGGGGGTCCTCTAAGATTAATGCACCCAGTTGACCAACCCCCAGACATGAATGTACCTTTCCCCTCTTGCAAGGCTCTTCTGTTATTACACTTGATATTTATGTATCACACATTGGTCTATTTTATGGAGAGCTATTAGTCACCTAAATGGAAAAAGTGGATTCTCCATCGTGAGTCTGGGGAAGTGCTGGCTGTATTCATGTGTGCCCTACAGACTTCAAAAATAGAATGGTGCGGGCTTCCCTGGTGGCGCAGTGGTTGGGAGTCCACCTGCCAATGCAGGGGACATGGGTTCGTGCCCCGGTCCGGGGGGATCCCACGTGCCGCGGAGTGGCTGGGCCCGTGAGCCATGGCCGCTGAGCCTGTGCGTCCGGAGCCTGTGCTCCGCAACGGGAGAGGCCACAACAGTGAGAGGCCCGCGTACCAAAAAAAAAAAAAAAAACAAATAGAATGGTGGGATGGGGAAAGAGTGGAGGAGGTGGTGGGCTGGAGGATGGCAGTAAACCCTGAACAGTTGATTTCTAGGACTTCCCAAAGCCACAGCCTGTCACCCAATAAATCCTTACATCTGCAGAGGCCCTCTACAGGCTCACTGTGTGTTGCTTCCCCATTAGACCCCCCAGCTCCTTCTCCCATGACTTCCTTTTTGTTCAACACCAATTTTCTCTTTCTCTTTTCCCCATACAAAGGGACCCTGTCTTGCCATTCACCCAGATCCACCCCAGCATCCACAATTGGATGGTCCCAAGTGGTGATGATCTGTAGGACCATTCCTATGTGTTATACTCCAGGAACATGGTCATTAAACAGATTTTTATAACGTTAGACTGGGAACCTCACCACCTTCTGGGTTCCCAACTATTAACTTTCAAAAGAAATCTTTAGAGTTGAAACTAAAGTCTCCCAGCACTTATGCCATCTCACAAATGCCCCAGAGACAACCTTGCTTGGTCGCTAGGGCAAGTGCTACTGTCTTTAATTTACAGATGAGAAAACTGTTCAATCTTTGTCAACCCACCGGATTAAGTGACCTGCAGAAGGACCTAGGATTAGACAATGACAGAGGTGGGACAATGTCTACTCCTGACTCTCAGCCCAGCTCTTTCCACTCATCACTGCCCTGGGCAGTTGGGTCATAATGAGAAGCACATGGCAATACGCCTGGGTAGATTCCAGGAATTAAAAACCCCTGCATCAGAGTTTCAGGAAATGATGGTATATAAGGCCATTAAGGTTACTTAATTGAGGAGCTACTGCTCTGCTGTTAAATCAGCTGTAGTTGATTGAAAGTATCAGGGACTCCAACCCTATGCAGCCCACAGAGATGCTTCAGAGGTCTGGGGCTTAACTGATGGATAGGACTCTGAGGACATCTGATTATAATGCACTCAAAGATCCAATGAATTAATAATTTGTTCAAATTGAGTCTGATGGAAAAGGGAAATTCATCTCTGTAGATGTGTTAAAACACAAAGACGTAGCTTTTTTCAGAAATGCTTCGGAAGAAGTCTTCCAGTAACAAAAATGCAAACTTGACTCTCAGTAAGGAAAACAGAGTCCATTAGGAGGTACCTTGAAAATGCTACAATAATAATTCTAAGAGGCATCAGGGAAAAGAAGTTTTTCAGGAGCCAGGAATGTCTTTTTTTTTTTGTATTGAGATGAATTCTATGGCTGGTTTTCAGTGTTCCTCCTATTAAGTTCCAGATTTGGAGAGGACTTATCAGGTCAGGTAATAGTTAGTAGAACTGCCTGCAAATTGGAAGGTTTGGCTTATGGTTCAAAATTAAAATAAATAAGGCAAAACTCTTTTTTTTGTTTTGTGTTTCTGTCTGAGTCAGCCAAGTAATTACTTCTAGTTTCCTTAGCTGTGGAGACCTGGTAAAACTCAGTGTCAAGCTGAGAATAGAATCCTGGGGTGCTGGAGGAAGGCACCTGTCCTAAAATAACCTGCAACTATCTTCAATGCTGAAGGACTCCCAGTGGTCCAGGAACAAAGTCTGCCATCCCTTAGCGAGACTTGGCTGTCACATAAATGCAAATAGGATTTGCTTTATGCTAATTTAGAACGTGTGTCTAATTTTGATGTGTGGCCAAGAGCCTAGATTTCACCTCTCCCAGTGATTACTGGGCAAGAAAAGACAAAGTGGGTACTTGGATATTTCCTAACATGTTTCCCAGACATGCCAGGTTTGTACTGAAAATAGTAATTAGATTTCTTCCATTTGGAAGAGCTGAGTCTTTCATTCATTTGGCGTAAATATGTTCTCAATTCCAGTCAGAAGTGTGTGCTCCATTAAAAGCATAGATGACAATGCCTATTGCAAACAATGTCCTATTCTGGATGCTGTAAGGAATGGAAGAGAAGCAGAAAGCAGTACCAGACTATTTGCTTTTTATGTAGAAGGACATTAGAAGGACTCCAGGCTGTCAAAGCTAAAGGCTCCAGTGAGGATTTGGGACAGGGGGGCAGCTAAAGTCAATTTTAGATCAATAAGGAGAAGAAATAATAAGATTTTTGAGCCCTTGCCATGCACTGCATAAGCACTTTGCCTGTATGATCCCATTTAGTTATCTCCTTCGCAACCACGTAAGGCCAGCACAGTCATGATCACCGTTTGACACATGAGGAAACAGGTTTAACAAGGTTAGCCAATGTCAGTGTAAGTGGTGAACTCAGCTTCAAACCCAGGCATCTCTGACTCATGATCTATGCACAAAGATGAAAAGAATCTAAACATGCAAGAGAACATTGATTCAGTCAGGGTAGGTTAGGTTATGCCGTGGTAACAAACAATCCCCCAACTGTCAATGACACAAAACAACAAAGGTATAAACCTTTGTAATCTCTGCCTCTGCTCCACGTCTGGTGAGGGTCAACAAGGGCTCTGCTCAGGGTAGTTATCTGAGGGCTAGGCTGGTGGAGATTCCTTAACACCAGCTTCCACCATCACGGCTGCAAAGGAAGGAAATGCTGGAGAGTCTCCAGCTGGAGCACTGCCAATAAATTAATAGCTTGTTCAGATTGGATCTGATGGAAAAGGGAAATTCAACTCTGTAGATGTGTGAAATGACATGCATCCTTCCACTCACAACCCATCAGTCAGAACTGGTCACGTGGCTTCACCCTAACGAGGGTGAAAAAACATCATCCTGGGACTTCCCTGGTGGCGCAATGGTAAAGAATCCGCCTGCCAATGCAGGGGACACCGGTTCAATCCCTGGTCCAGGAATATCCCACATGCCGCAGAGCAACTAAGTCCATGTGCCACAACTAATGCGCCTGCGCTCTAGAGCCCACGAGCCACAACTACTGAAGCCAGCGCACCTAGAGCCCGTGCTCTGCAACAAGAGAAGCCACCTCAGTGAGAAGCCCGTGCACCACAACAAAGAGTAGCCCCTGCTCGCCATAACTAGAGAAAACCCGCGTGCAGTAACAAAGACCTGACACAGCCATAAATAAATTAATTGATTTAAAAACAAAAAGTCATCCTCCTGTGTATCTAAAAGGAGAGGAAAGCCAGATATGGGTGGGCATTAAAAGCCTCTACTACAAACCTTTAATTACACACTGCTTTTGCCTGAGTAAGCAAGAAAGGAGTAGTCCCTGGGAGAGGATAAAGAGGTAAGACTTCTGGTACAGAGTCAGTGTTGAGCCGCGTTTTAGATGGATTCATCAACCTGGAATTATGATCAGACATGACAGCTCAAATCCACCCATGAGGCAGCAATGGCCCCTTGCTTTTTTCCTCCCTTTCCCATTGCTCCCATTCTTTAGATGAAACATTCAGTGCCGTGGGCTGGGGATTAAATTAGATTAAATGGAAAGCAGAAATGAAGATGAGACATGCTTCCTTGATAGCTAAGTATTACACAAATATATTTGAAAGCTAAGAATCCCTTTGTCCATAGTTTGTGGACTGTGAGGGGAGAGCAGCCCCTGGAACACAGCGGCAGCCAGGACGAGAGGATGTTGTTCATTGCAGAGGCTAATTCAGACCTGGAATCAAGAGTATCTGGGTTCCAGCCAAACGGCTTTCTCAGTAGGGGTGTCAATTGCCATTTTCAGTGGGACAGTTTTTCACCGTGAGGGACTGTAGGATGCTTAGCATTTCTGATCCTTCCTTTGTAAATGCCACTAGTCTTCCTAGTTGTTGTGATACCCAAGAAATAAATGCCTCTACATTTATCTCTAAATGCCTTCCTGTGAGATCGTACCACCTTGGTTGAGAACCCCTGACTGAAAGAAAGCAGAGTAGATCAAGGCATGCCAGTGAAGCCAATTCCAAGCATGGTAGGACTACATCTGAGCAGGAAGAGCATTTGTCTGGGGGAAGAACGAGGGAGTCTTCAGTTATAAGAGGGCCAGTGAGAATTGCTGACCTTGGAAATGAATGTGATAAACCAGTGGTTCTCAACCAGGGGCCAGATCAGAACCTCAGGGGCCTGGGGCAGGCGTGTATATTTTGGAAAAGCTTCCCAGGTGATTGTGATGTGCGTCTCTGTCCCTCCCACAATAAATCATGAAAGTGAACAGGAAGACAAGAAAAGCTGTCCCATAATGATGGCCTTTTTCCTCTATCATGAGGATGTAGCTGAGGCAGTAGATGCCTGAGAACTGGATGCCAAGCAGAGTTCTTATTTGACATGGTGGTAGGGGAAGCCCAACATGATATGGAGAAGGAAGAGCCAAGGTCACAGATAGGCCATGCTTTGCCCTCTGTTGTTGGCAGCTCCTGCCATGTGTGCAAACACATGGAGGCCATGGTGTTTGCTAGGACAGCCCTACCTTTGTAATCTCTGCCTCTGCTCCACGTCTGGTGAGGGTCAACAAGGGCTCTGCTCAGGGTAGTTATCTGAGGGCTAGGCTGGTGGAGATTCCTTAACACCAGCTTCCACCATCACGGCTGCAAAGGAAGGAAATGCTGGAGAGTCTCCAGCTGGAGCACTGCCAATAAATTAATAGCTTGTTCAGATTGGATCTGATGGAAAAGGGAAATTCAACTCTGTAGATGTGTGAAATGACATGCATCCTTCCACTCACAACCCATCAGTCAGAACTGGTCACGTGGCTTCACCCTAACGAGGGTGAAAAAACATCATCCTGGGACTTCCCTGGTGGCGCAATGGTAAAGAATCCGCCTGCCAATGCAGGGGACACCGGTTCAATCCCTGGTCCAGGAATATCCCACATGCCGCAGAGCAACTAAGTCCATGTGCCACAACTAATGCGCCTGCGCTCTAGAGCCCACGAGCCACAACTACTGAAGCCAGCGCACCTAGAGCCCGTGCTCTGCAACAAGAGAAGCCACCTCAGTGAGAAGCCCGTGCACCACAACAAAGAGTAGCCCCTGCTCGCCATAACTAGAGAAAACCCGCGTGCAGTAACAAAGACCTGACACAGCCATAAATAAATTAATTGATTTAAAAACAAAAAGTCATCCTCCTGTGTATCTAAAAGGAGAGGAAAGCCAGATATGGGTGGGCATTAAAAGCCTCTACTACAAACCTTTAATTACACACTGCTTTTGCCTGAGTAAGCAAGAAAGGAGTAGTCCCTGGGAGAGGATAAAGAGGTAAGACTTCTGGTACAGAGTCAGTGTTGAGCCGCGTTTTAGATGGATTCATCAACCTGGAATTATGATCAGACATGACAGCTCAAATCCACCCATGAGGCAGCAATGGCCCCTTGCTTTTTTCCTCCCTTTCCCATTGCTCCCATTCTTTAGATGAAACATTCAGTGCCGTGGGCTGGGGATTAAATTAGATTAAATGGAAAGCAGAAATGAAGATGAGACATGCTTCCTTGATAGCTAAGTATTACACAAATATATTTGAAAGCTAAGAATCCCTTTGTCCATAGTTTGTGGACCGTGAGGGGAGAGCAGCCCCTGGAACACAGCGGCAGCCAGGACGAGAGGATGTTGTTCATTGCAGAGGCTAATTCAGACCTGGAATCAAGAGTATCTGGGTTCCAGCCAAACGGCTTTCTCAGTAGGGGTGTCAATTGCCATTTTCAGTGGGACAGTTTTTCACCGTGAGGGACTGTAGGATGCTTAGCATTTCTGATCCTTCCTTTGTAAATGCCACTAGTCTTCCTAGTTGTTGTGATACCCAAGAAATAAATGCCTCTACATTTATCTCTAAATGCCTTCCTGTGAGATCGTACCACCTTGGTTGAGAACCCCTGACTGAAAGAAAGCAGAGTAGATCAAGGCATGCCAGTGAAGCCAATTCCAAGCATGGTAGGACTACATCTGAGCAGGAAGAGCATTTGTCTGGGGGAAGAACAAGGGAGTCTTCAGTTATAAGAGGGCCAGTGAGAATTGCTGACCTTGGAAATGAATGTGATAAACCAGTGGTTCTCAACCAGGGGCCAGATCAGAACCTCAGGGGCCTGGGGCAGGCGTGTATATTTTGGAAAAGCTTCCCAGGTGATTGTGATGTGCGTCTCTGTCCCTCCCACAATAAATCATGAAAGTGAACAGGAAGACAAGAAAAGCTGTCCCATAATGATGGCCTTTTTCCTCTATCATGAGGATGTAGCTGAGGCAGTAGATGCCTGAGAACTGGATGCCAAGCAGAGTTCTTATTTGACATGGTGGTAGGGGAAGCCCAACATGATATGGAGAAGGAAGAGCCAAGGTCACAGATAGGCCATGCTTTGCCCTCTGTTGTTGGCAGCTCCTGCCATGTGTACAAACACATGGAGGCCATGGTGTTTGCTAGGACAGCCCTTTGTTCCCTTTCTTTCAAGACTCCTGGCATGAAATGTGACCCAGTGCCTCATGGGAATGAACTGAGCTCAAGCACAGGGGTTAAGAGAGCTGACTTTGGAATCAGGCACCTCTGGCTTCAGATACCAGCTCAACCTTTCATCAAGCTGTACAACCTTGAGCAAATTATTTAGCCTTTCCGAACCTCAGTCTTCTCATTAATAAAACAGGCATTAAAATTTCTGCCTTGCAGAAATGTCCGAAAGATTAAATAATGTTAGATTAAAACCTTTAATGAAGCATTTGGTATGTGAGTGCCCAAGATGATGATGATGATGGTGGTTGTGGTGGTGACAGTAGTGGTGGTGGTGATGGTAGTGGTGATGGTGATGGTGGTGGTATTGATGGTGGTATTGATGGTGTGATGGTGGTGGTGGGATTGATGGTGTTATTGATGGTGTGATGGTAGTGGTGGTGGTGATGGTGGTGATATTGATGGTGATGGTGATGGTGGTATTGATGGTGGTGGTGAGAGCCAAGGTCACAGATAGGCCATGCTTTGCCCTCTGTTGTTGGCAGCTCCTGCCATGTGTACAAACACATGGAGGCCATGGTGTTTGCTAGGACAGCCCTTTGTTCCCTTTCTTTCAAGACTGTGGGATTGATGGTGTTATTGATGGTGTGATGGTAGTGGTGGTGGTGATGGTGGTGGTATTGATGGTGTGATGGTGATGGTGATGGTGAAGGTGGTGATATTGATGGTGGTGGTGATGGTGGCGGTGATGACTATGATGGTAGTGCTGATGGTGATGGTGGTGGTATTGATGGTGTGGTGGTGGTGATGGTGGCGGTGATGACTATGATGGTAGTGCTGATGGTGATGGTGGTGGTATTGATGGTGTGGTGGTGGTGATGGTGGTGGTAATGGTGGTAATTACCCCTAGGGAAAAAGGATGTGGTCCTCTAACAAAAGACACTTCCTTAGATTATAAGCAGGACTGCCTGGCTAGGGTAAGGAATACATCAATTCAATTCAGTATTTATCAAACTTTGCTAAATTTATCTTATTACAAAATGCCTATGACATGTCCCTGGCTCTCAAGGATTTCACAGTCTAGTAGAAGAAGCAAAGGGCTAGGAAAACAGACTTGGTGAAATCATGAATTTTGGTTGAGATAAGAGAGGCTTAGGAGACTTCCTAGAGAATGTAACTTTGGATCCAGACCTTGAATGTTGAGCAGGATTTTGACAAATGACAAAGTAAAAAAAAAAAAAAAAAAAAATTGATGACAAAGGGGCAATACAAGAAAGCAAAGTGACACATACTCTTTGTGATATAAACATGACTGAGAGAGTGACAGGAAAAGAATCTGGAAAGAGTGGGTTTTTTCATATCAGCAGTAGGTTATGGGATTATGTCAGAGGATTGGGAAAAAAGAACCAAAGCAATTGAGTACCTTTGTAGGGTGGAGCATCAGGACTTGATGAACCGTTGGCTGTGAGTGAATGGGAGACGAAAGAGTTGTGAGGGGAAGGAGTAGGTTTCAGAAGGAAAAAGGAGTTTGGTGTGGACGAATTGAGTCTGAACATGTGGGACATTTGGGTGAAGGTGTTGAGTAGGCAGTTGGATTTATACCCTGGGAACTGAAAATAAAGACTTGAGTGTTGTTAGCCCAAGGGTGGTAGTTGAAAATATGGAGGGATAATAAATAATATGGAGATAATATCAAAATAACATCAGGATTAAAAAATGTCAAGAAGAGGTGGAGTTTAATGAAGAAAATGGCCAGGGTCCAATCTAGAGGAATTGCCAAGAGGAATGTCTGGGCCAAAGAAGAAACTCCACTAACCAGAGCCGAGAGAAGTTACCAGAACAGTCGGAGGAGAAACAGCAAAGAACTCTTAGCACTGAGGCAAGGAGAGAGAGAATTTCAGTGGAGGGGTGACCAGCTAGATGTTTTTCCCCTAAAATCCATCTCTATTCCTAGTCTTGGTAAACAACGTCACCATAAATTCAGCCACTTAAGTCAAAGATCTGAGAGTCTTTCTCATACTCTAAGGCCTGACAATATCTGCTCCTACATCTCTGCCATTACCTTAGTTCAGGCCATTTCCCACCCAGTTCGCTGAAACGTTCTCTACATTGGTCTCTTTACCTCCTTTTTTTTTTTTTTTTTTTAACCTTTCCCCCTACCCTATACTCTCGACACTGGTACCAAATTGATCTTTTTAGAACACAGATTTAATCTTGACATCATCTCCCCCAACCCTTCAACCTCTAAACACTTCCAAAGTTCTTTCAGTATAAAATGTAAACCCCTTAGCGAGGTATCCAAGAGCCTTATTGCTCCGGCCACTATGTGTTTCCCTTAGCTTCATCTCCTACCACACCCCAGACCCTTGCAATGTCCAGCAAAACTTGGTATGCAGTTCCCTGAACTAACCTATGCTCTTTCTTGCCTTTAGCTGTAATGCCCTTTATCACCATTTCCATCTTTATATAGGTGATGCCCTCTTATCCTTTGAGATGATGACTGGCACTTGGTCCCCTCCCCTCACTAGTTGTGGGCTCCCTGTGGTACAAAAAATTAAGAACAGTCATCTCTTTACATCTCATCTTTATCCAAAGTCCGTCCCTTGTTCAGGATCCCTCAACCCCATAACAGCTCATAGCACATGATAAGCAGCAGAGAGGTCCATTATCAAAAGATGGAGAAGAAAACCCTTAGTGTGTGTCCTCTGAGGTCTCATTCAAGGGTCTTATCTTCTTTTCCTCAAACGCTGCTGCTCAACCATATACAGGTCATTCCTGTAGGAACCACCTAGAACAGGGCCTTCCCAATACCTTTTGGCAAAAGATTATGTTCAGAATTATAGTCATCATTCCTTACATAAAAGATAATGCCAATACCAGGTTTATGGAAATTATATAACAAAGAAGAGAAAAATGAATTATCCTAACTGTAACTATACACTAGTCACAATAATAAGCAATATAAGGTAAAAGGAAATACAAGATACCATTGGACAGCCATAATCTAACCGTAAATAAATGGATGGCCCAGTACATTCTTGGACTGTGCTTGTCCCAATATAATTATTATTTTTAAGATTTATTATTTATTTATTTATTTTATTTTGGGCTACATCGGGTCTTAGTAGCGGCACACGGGATCTTCGTTGAGGCATGCGGGATCTTTCGTTGTGGCGCATAGGCTTCTCTCTAGTTGTGGCGTGCGGGTTTTCTCTTCTCTAGTTGTGGCGCGCAGGCACCAGGCTGCATGGTCTCTGTAGTTTGCGGCACGTGGACTCTCTAGTTGTGGCCCACGAGCTCTGTAGTTGTGGCGCACAGGCTTAGTTGCTCCGTGGCATGTGGGATCTTAGTTCCCTGACCAGGGATCGAACCCAGTCCCCTGCATTGGTAGGTGTATTCTTTACCACTGGACCACAAGGGAAGCCCCCCAATGTAATTATTAGTGGCTTCCTAGTTTACTCTTGAAAGTGTTTCAGTTTGGATTTTAAATTATATGGTCATCCTGATTATTGACCGTCATAAAAGACACTATCAAAGGAACAAGAGAGGGTTGAAGGCCAAATGGGTGAATCTCCTTGTACACCTTATCCCGTTAAAATGGGCAACCAGTTGGGGACTCCTGATTCCATTCAGGTACCCCGGTTTTAAGCTGTCCCTGACATCCCCACTCCCAAATTCCCATAATAATTTGTGGAACTTCTCCAGTACTTCTCCCTAACTAAACATTTAACGCTATGAATTGGAATTGTGTCTTTCCTGACCCGTCCACGGGGAGGCAGTGTTGCTCATGTGTTAAGAGCACAGGTTTAAACACCGGGAAAGAGACGTAGGAGAGTAGTGTGGACTAAGAGCATAGACTCTAGGGTTAGAATTTGAATCCCAACCCTACCACTTACTAGCTATGTGTCCTTAAGCAAGTCACTTAATCTCTTTGTGAACTCAGTTTCCTCACCTGTGACAAGGGAGCTAATAGTATTATCACATAGGTTTGTTGTTCTCAGAGCTGAGTCCTGTGCACACATAAGAAGTGCTCATTAAGTGCTAGCTATTATTATTAAATGGCAATGAATGTAAAGTGCTCAGCACAATGCCTGCTGCTTAGTAAGTACTCAATACATGTCGTGGTGTAATTACTAATCTTTATAGATCCTAAAGGACCTACTAGGCATTAAAAACCATTTTGCTGAATCAATACATATTCTCTGTTGTATTTATGCATACTACAAATACACCCAGCAAGAAAGAACTGGGAAAGGTCCTATGCTTTAGCAGAAATAAAGGCACTGGTGACTTTTGGAAGTGCTGTTTCAGGGCACCATAAATGCAGAAATTAAGATTTAATGAGCTGCAGGGCTTACTCTGAGATGAGAAAGGAAAAGAAAGTTTGTTGATGACTTCTGAGAAAGAAGCTGGACATGGACAGTTAGCTTCTCACTGCCTCTACCACCATCATCTGAAACTGCCCCATCCCCCAAAAGAGAAAGTCTTAAGGAGGCATCTGGGGGAAGCATGCATCAGGTCCAACCACTGAGGACAGCAACACTGACATGCAATACACTTGTAAGAAATTACACTAGAAACAAAGCAGATGGGTTGAGTTTGAAGGAGGTCAGCCGGGGTCTACTTTCAACTCTGTTGCCAAGTTAAAAAAACATGTAGAAGAAGATTATGGAGGAACCCCAAGAACAATCCCAAATCTGGAAATGAGTTTGAAGTAAAGAGTGGGACATAAGGGGGATGAGAGGCATCTCCGTAGAGCCCTGCTGCCCTTGTGCATTGGCATCACGCAGAGGCAGCTGCGCTGGACAGTCAAAGGGGAAACCAAGCCCCTAAAGAGAGAGTGCGTGAACACCAGGCATCTTCGTGACAGTGATTCTGTCCAGCATTGCTGAATCTTCCCTGTAGATCTGGGCTTCCAGGGAAATGGCAGAGTTCTGTCTTTGATTATGTGGATGCAACGGGGATCAGGAATGAGCACACTGTGAACTTAGAGTAGACACCAGGCCAAAAAACCCGACATATGGCAAGCTGGAATTGGTGTAACTGTGTCCAAAACAAACCCACAAACCTTGCAAGGATTAGGTTCCTTTGTGAGAAGTGATGAGGAGTTATTCCATTCCCTGCTCTCCCCTAATTGATGGAACAATAACATAAGCTTACTTTAGCCATTAAGATCAACTCCCTTCCCCCAGGTTAAGTTCTTAGAGAAGTTTATAAGTGCGAAGACAATGCCATGTATACATACATATATGTAGTATTGGGGAAGCAAATAGGAGACCCAGTTACACCTTCTCATATTGAAAGATGAAAATAGGGCCTGCAAGATTTTACCAACTGAAAATAAGTGGTGAAAACAAAATTCCTGAGGTGGAAGAACATGTTTATGGAAAGAATTTTCAACAGCAAAAGAGGTCAGTTTTAGTACCATATGTGTTATGATTTCAGTGAAGTTAAATAATAAATTTGTGAAACAGGTGATAAAATATGAAAAGAGAAGAAAAGGGATCTAGAACAGTTAAAGAAATATAAAATAATACGGGAAAGTGTAAAGTTATAAAGTCACCTCAGAAGCAGTAAAGAGCAGAACTGACAATGAAGAAAATAAAGGATGAAGGCATGTTTGAGAAATCCTCATACTTTGAATAGGAAATGAGTTATACAAAAGTGATGAGAGAGAAGATGACAAATAACGAATGACAAAAATAGATATCCAATATATCAGATAATTTGGGTTGCTAAAAAATAGTCCAGAAGAAACATTCAAAGATTTGATAGAAGAGAACTTTCCTGATTAAAAAACAAAAACCTGAAAATGCAGATTGAATAGGCTTATCAAGTAATAATCAAAATTAATTAAAAGAGATGAATACTTAAACATTTCCTGGTGAAAATTTTTAATTTCAAACACAAAAGAAGAATTTTATGAATGGGAGAAGATACAGGTTACCTACAAAGGTTCTGCAACATTAAATGGTGGAGAACTTTGATGGAAAAAGTTATGATCAAAAATGTTACACCTGTCAAGATGTTGCTTACATGTGAAGAAAATAGAAAGACGTGTTCAAATACATATGGATTCTTCTAAAAAGGGGAGTAGGGATAATTTTCTTCAAGAAATTACCCAATGAGTGAATCAAGGCTTAAAAAAACTTTAAAATATAATAGTGATTATACAAAAGAAGTTGCAATGACCATCAAAGCCATTTAAACAAATATATCTCATTAGTATTTTCAGTAAATTTTGAGATATTACATCAACAAATAAGAGCAGTCTGTCATGAGAAAGGAACAGCTGAAAATTAAAAACTTTGGGAGAGAAAATATGCTGTTTCTGAATATTCAAGTTCATTGGAAGCAATGACCACCACACTGAATATTGCAAAAGTAAATTCAGCTCATCAGAGACAGTTTAAGAAACTTTTTTCCAGAACTCAAGCAAAAAGAATACAGAGATTAAAATTATGAGACAAGAGATAAGTAATATAAAGGCTAGGAACATATATACATATATGTATATAGGCTAGGAACATATATATAAATATAAATTCTAGGAAAAGAGAACATAAGAGATGCAATAATAAAAGTTCATTTTCCTGAGCTGAAGAAAGAGTGAAGTCTTCAGATCTAGAGGACTTACCAAATACTCAGCCAAATTAATATGTTTAAAGGATCCAAATGTACACAATCTTAAATAAAAATTTAAAATGTAAGAGTACACAGAAATGTCTACATTCTTCCAAAAAGGAAAATAATAGGCATCTCATCTCCCACAAAATAAAAAACCAAAACTCAGAGTGGCATTAGACTTTTATTTTTTTTAGTCTACAACATTAAATGCTCAAAAAAACCTCAATAAAGTCTTGAGTGAAATGTGATATTTAAATTCCATAACTAGGTTTCCTAAGACATATAAAAATTCAAAATATATACCACCCACATACCCTTATTGAAAAATATCACTTGAAAATATTGACATCAAAATGGACAATGTATTAGAAATAAAGGATACGAAAAAGACATGGTGTACCAGAAACAGAAGTAATGGTCCCAGAAAAGTTAATAAGTCACAATACTGTTATCAATGAGGTTATACAGCAAAATATAAAACTTAAAGAATGGATTCTCAAAAGAGAAAGTGAAAGTAAATTTTTTATGCAGGATAGAAAAAAATTTCTCATATTACATTCACATATAGCCCCAAAAAACTGTCATTTACTTTTATCGAACTCCCAAACTCCTCCTCTTCCTCCCAAGCCTACCTACTCGGTAGTAGGAGGGCTGGAAATCCTTAAATTTTGAACCAAAGTGATAATAAGAGTCCAATGTGGTGATTTTTAAAAACTCCTTTAGGTGAAGTGTTCAGTCTTTGCGATTCTTCCCCTCCTCCCGACCTCCCGAGTAGAATCTAGACACTCGAGAGGGACTGATTTGCCCTTGGGGGTAGGTCCTTTGGTTTTGGACCAAGTTGGTTTCATGGCAAGTCCTATCACATCTTCAAGGAAAAGAAAATTTCAATAAAGTTTAACTCTCCAGAAAATAGAAAAGATGAAGTTTCCCAATTTATTTTAGGAAGCTAGCATATATCTGATACCAATATCTACCAAAGATAACACATATAAAACTTCTGACCAAATTTGAATAAAAACTTTAAATCTGAAATCAAATATCATTAAAACAAAACTAAAAGTACAGTAAAAGAGTAAAAACTTATTCTAGGAATGCAAGAGTGCTTTTATATTTAGGAAATGTATTAAAATAACACATTTAGGGCTTCCCTGGTGGCACAGTGGTTAGGAATCCGCCTGCCAATGCAGGGGACACAGGTTCGTGCCCCGGTCCGGGAAGGTCCCACATGCCATGGAGCAACTAAGCCCATGCGCCACAACTACTGAGCCTGTGCTCTAGAGGCCACCAGCCACAACTACTGAGCCCACGTGCTACAACTACTGAAGCCCATGTGCCTAGAGCGCGTGCTCCGCAACAAGAGACGCCACTGCAATGAGAAGCCCGCGCACCGCAACAAAGAGTAGCCCCTGCTCGCCACAACTAGAGAAAGCTCGCGCGCAGCAGCAAAGACCCAATGCAGCCAAAAATCATAAAATACATAAATTTATTTAAAAAATAATAAATAACACATTTATTTTGAATGCTGAAGATGAAAACCAAATTATTTTCTCAGTAGAATCTGAAAAGACATCTCTCTGAATACTTGTGTTCAAAGGATATAGAGGATATGAATAATAATGGGATTGACTTAATAAATATATTTTGAACCCTATATCCCACAGAGAATAAACTTTCCTTTCAAATACCCATGAAATATTTATTAGGTAGCAAAGAATGCCTCCATATATATCCCAAGGCATAACTTTTTTCCAGTCCACATTCTCAGCAATAAATAACAGGAAATGAATAGTGAAAGTACACTAAAGCTTCAGCTACCAGGAAAAAAAATATAGATTTTTATATTATCTTGTCATGAGGAAGACAAAGTGAGTGTCTCGGACAGAGGTTAGCAAACTATGGCCTGCAGCCTGTTTTTCTAAATAAAATTGTGTTGTCATTTAGTTCATGTTCCGTCAATGGCTGCTTCCGTGCTACAACAGCAGAGTTGAGTAGTGGCCACAGAGACCATATGGCCCACAGAGCCTAAAATATTTACCATTTGGCCCTGTACAGAAAAAGTATGCTGACCCCTGGTCTAAGAAAACATTTACACCCCAATAGAAAATGGGCAAAGGATACCGATGCCAGGGTCAGCTTCATGGGCATGGGACCTGTGTGGTCGCCCAGGGACCTGCACTTAGAAAGGTCCTGCCCTTAGTTTAGTGCTCTGCTGTTGTCATATTGAAATTCTTAATAATTTTTGAACAAGAGGCCCTGTGTTTTCATTTTGCACTGGATCCTACACATTATGTGGCTGGTCCTAACTGATCCACCATGTTTTAAAACAAAGAAAGACAACTAAATTGTAAATATGAAAAAAATCTGTGGCCTATTATTAAATACATTCAAATAAAAGCTATAATGAAAACTCATCTTCATCTATAAAACTTACAGATATTTGAGAAAGAGCTAATCCTGAGTGTGGGTAAGAAAATGAGCACTTCATACCTTGCTCCCGGGAGTTTAATAATCATGACAGTGGGGACTGAGTTACAGTGGCCACTGTTCTCAGGGTAGAAAAAAACGCTCACTATACTCGAGTGTAGAAAAAAATAACTTGAATCTGCTTTGCTTATCTTCAAAAGACCCTCCTGCTGGGTGCAGGTGTAGTGAGGAGAGGAGGCACCTTTCTTCCAGACGGGAAATCCTAGCCCAGTGCAAGAATTTAAACACTCGGTAAATTTCAATCTTTTCAGTCTTGCCCTGCCCCCACTTCTCTCACTCCTATGGCTCTGTGTTTGAGGGGGGCTTATTGGGTCCTTGTGGCCTGCACGTGAAGGGGGCCTCTGAGTCTTCTGGCAGCCACAGTACAATCCCTTGTCTTGTCATGGTCACCTGGTGTTCATCCACCGATCGCATTGGTGGCTTTGACTGGTGGCCCTCCTTTATCACATCTTGGTGTGCGTTTCAATTATGGGAAATACCTTTTGGACAGCTAACCAGTTTTCTGTTCTCGTAACAACAGCAACAACAACAGTTTTGCGTTGAATTTGCACCAGAAGTACCAATACTTGAGGTGAGGAAACGTCTTTAGGCTTTTCCTGGTGCGTGAGTGCGCACGCGCGTTAGAAAAGGCAAATCGGGGCTTCCCTGGTGGCGCAGTGGTTGAGAATCCGCCTGCCGATTCAGGGGAAGCGGGTTCGGAATCAGCCTGCCGATGCAGGGGACACGGGTTCGTGCCCCGGTCCGGGAAGATCCCACATGCCACGGAGCGGCTGGGCCCGTGAGCCATGGCCACTGAGCCTGCGCGTCCAGAGCCTGTGCTCCGCAACAGGAGAGGCCACAACAGTGAGAGGCCCGCGTACCGCAAACAAAAAAAAAAAAAAAAAGAAAAGGCAAATCGGTGGAGGTGAAAGGAGTACATGTTTTGCTCTAATATCTTTTTGATCCTTCACAAGAAAAATACAGTTTACATCTTAACACAGTGTATGTGCATTACTTATACACGTAGTTGACTAAGCGTTTCACGTAGCACGACTTTCTGCTACGGTATGCAATATACCTGATGTTTCTATTCTATTTCATTTTTATTAACTGTTGGCAACATCCCACCAAACTGATTTCCCAGATCACTAATAGGTTGCATTCCACAGCTTGAAAGTCATTGTTGTCATAGCCATCAGTGAGATGGACTAAAGGGGAAATTCCTCACGCATCAGTACGGCGGGGCTGGGGTCTCCAGATGCAGACAGGAGCAGAGTGGGTAGCCCGTCTACTCAAAGGACAGTGCTCAGTGGCTTGGTTTGGGTCTGCACTGGTATCTGACGAAATTGGAGTGGAGGCAAGCGTCGAGGTCAAGCTTTTTGAGCAGGAGGGAGGCTTGGCCATGACCCCAGTCAATCATAGGAGGACAAGGGCTGAAGGTCTGGGCTGGGTTTCGGGCTCCAGCCAGTTAGGGTGCAGGGGAGGCTAGGAGGAAGGAGAGGAGGGCCAAGGAAGAAGCGGGGGAGTGGGGTGGAGGTGAGGAGGGGGGATACAGATGAACATGGGGCCAGAACTAATTGCTGGTCCTGCTTAGTTGCGCCTGAGGCTGCCATACCTTCCCAGGATTAGCTGGGGACCTGGGTGGGTCACTAAGGACATGAATGACTTCAGCCGGGTGGGGCTAAGGAAAAGCAGGACATGAGTTTTATCATTTCCTTACCGCGACTCTGCTCTTCCAGAATTAAAAGACTCCTGGGTGATGGCTCCAACTGCGAGCTCTTTTCTCCCCTTTCGTTTTACCCTAACCCATGTGCAGAGGGTGAGGAGGGACAATTTTAACTCAATTTGGGCCACTTGATTCCTTCTGACTGGTTGTATCTGTGGTTAATGGAAAGAGCATGTGTTTTCTAAGGAGCTTAACCACAGGGAGGTTTGGAAACTCACATAAACACAAAAGAATGTGTTTCAGAAACAAATCAAAATGAGACTCAGGGTTTCTTATTTTGCTCTTACCCTTTGCATATCAAACCCTTGGAAATAACTGAGCAATAATCTGAGGGCCATGCGAGGTTTCACGCAAAACCCCTCACTGGGAACACACAGTGAATGCACTGTCACAAAAGGTATTGACTTCTTATCATGTTCCAGACACTGGAGAGGGCGTAGAAAAACAAAAATAGCTAAGGAACTCTGGAGCTTCTCCCAGTAGTTGCCTTCTCATGGGACTGGTGGCTTTGCCTCTTGATGGTCTGGGGAGCCCTTCTCAAAGCCAAGTCAGGAGGTGGTGTGAAGAGGGGTTGACTCTGATATTGAGTGGACCCGGGTGTATTGATTGAATCTTTAAGCACAGAACTCTGTAGGGCTGTAGGGAAGCAGAATTCCTGGGAGGCTACTTGAATACCAAATTTTGCTGAGATTTATACTTGTGGAACCAAGGCATGAAATCCCAAGAAGAGCCTGAATCCTCCACACCATCTTGATACCCAGTTGGCCCATGGAAATCTTCAGGGGCTAGAATTGCATTTGAGTTAGGATTTAATTGAGTCAAATATCTGGGACATTTCACATCCACTGACTTCTAAAACATGGATATTTCAACTCTTTGACTATAGTTAGTCAGCAATTGTGTGTTAAAAGCAATTAAAAAAAAAAAAACCAAGACAAAACAATCCACAGCAGAGTTCAATGGACTCTTTCCCAGTAATACTTATATATGGGCTAGAAAGGAGTTTTTATTTCCACCCTGGGGCTTTGGTAACAATGGCTGGGTGAGCCATTACTAAAGAGAACATTGGGGCTCCATAGCTGGGATTTTAAGATCAGTAATTCTTAAACAGGTTGGCATGATAAATGAGATATTTTACACATTATAAGGTGGAGAGAAGCTGCCACTTCCCCACCCAACACCCTACTTCTCCTGGCTATGACCAGGAGTCCACTTAGGTCCTCAGGGTTGAAAAGAAGCCAAGGTCTGAACATGGACACACCATCCTGGGTTGATTATTCTGGGAGTAGCTACTAGATCAGATTCCAAACCAGAAAATCAGTTTACAAGGCAAAGTGTGGGTAAGACATGCACGTTTTAACAGAAAGTCCAAGCAAAATTAAGGATCCAGCATATCTATCCCCATGAGAGAAGGGCAGGAGTCTGGTTCAAGTTTTAGTGGGTAGTTTCCAGATCCCCCATGGATGAAGTAGTTAAGAGTTCAGAGTTAGGAGTCCATCTGTGGTCAATGGGTGGTGGTGAGGCAGGGGAGAGGACCACGGCACCAGTCAGGCAAGCCCCTTGCTCCTGGGGACATCCAACATCCTCACCTCCATGCTAAAACCAGAAGCAGCTGCCACGGGACTCTTTCCTTCTCTAAGAGGTGATTTGATCTTGGGGTAGGACAGAACGTGCACGTGTGGGTTAAGAAGCTCAGTCATGAGGACTATAGAAGGATTCCAAGGTGCAGGTCTACATAACCCCATATTCCTCTGCCACTTTCGTAGCTGAGGCCCCTTGGGGTCCCATGGTAACCCAAGAAAAGACGAAACCAGTTTTGTTCCCAGAATCTTAGAAGGTTATGTTTACCCTCAGTGCTTGAGGGAATAGGCTATGTACATCTCAAGCGTATCACAAAGAGGGTATATTTTGGTCCAGGCTTATATAATTGTGTAAAGAATGGTCATGTGTAAATATGAAACAACAAACATCAACAGTAACAGGACAATTATTAGTAGAGGTGGGATGGGAGAAGCGAACCTGTCAATATCTCCTTCCCTCTCATTTTATCTTAAGGACCTCATTTTATTTTCTTCCTGAGAAAATAGAGCACCTGTCAATTGGCAAGAAAGTGTTCCAGATAGCTTTAGACTTTTCTGAACACTCCAGGATATTTCTTGGATCTTTCCCTATATCTAGCATCAAGAAATCAGATGAATACCAATATTGTCTAAATTTTACATGTCAGTCAGACAGAAGAATAGTGAAAATGAAATGTTTTAAGCCAAAAGAAAATGTAAATTAACATTGGGTGACCCTTTTTAATAAGTAAAGGAACGCAAATGATTTGTGGCCAATCCTTGAAAACAAAGAAATAAACTCAAAAAGGATTTACTCGAAACCCCTGCTCCTTTAGCAGACAGCCAAAAACAGACCCCCAATTCTAGTTCAAGTCCCTGTTTCACCTATACTTTACCTCCCCTCCCAGTTTAATTCCCTCACTATAGGACTTCTCTACCAATGGGAAAATCAAACCTGGAATAGAGGAGCTGTGGAGATTCCTCTCTAATCATAGGTGTCTTACCCTACCCCTCAGGAACCAAAATTTCACATAGTACTTGTTTGGGTGATATGGACCAAAACACAGCCTTGTATTTCAGAAGTGGGCACAGACAATCAGTGTTCAAGGAAATCTCTTGATTCCAGTGGAAAGGAGTTGTAGAATTATAACTGGTCTAGCAGTCACATAGTGCCTCTTCTGAAGCACATATACAGCATTGGACCAGATCTGCCAGACCCTCACTAGGATCCCCAGGACCAGAGCATCTACCCCATAGCTGAAGAAGAGGAGCCAGGACCAGTCTTTGAGATTTGAAATATACAACGGAAGCTTGTCCAGGAGGATGGCTGGGATTCTAATAAAAGGCTTTTCAAAGCTTTAAAAGCGCAGGGCTGGGATATGCTGTTCTGGTGAGCTTTTGGGAGACCCCCAGCTCGCATTAAGCTCAGACGTCTACTGCTGATGATTAGGTAGGCCCATTCACCAAGGAGCTGTGCTCTAGAATCCTTGACCCATCTGGGAAGGCTCCTCAGGTCCACATAGGATCACAGGAATTGGCTGGAGCCGTCTGAGTCTCAGGCCCAGGGTGTTCATCCAAATGAGACCGGAAGAGGTGCTGTCCAGCTGGCAAAAGATCAGGAGGCATCCATGAGCAATAGAGACTTCTCCCCATGCCCTTCTTCCTTCCATCCAACAAACAGGTAGATGCTGGAGAGGCAAATATCCTTAAGACCCGCACAAGGGGAGCTAGAAAAAAAAGTGATTGCAACCCAGTATCAGAGGATGGTGACTGAGAGATGTACACGGTGCCCTGAGAGCTTGGGGCAGGAGCAATGAGCCCCATCTGTGTTGGTCAAAGGCAACAGGCAGAGACCAAGTTGCGTCTTACAGAATGAGTAGGAGTCTGCCAGTGTGGACACTGCGTGTCCCAAGCAGATGGAATGTATAAAGGCTGAGAAACTGGAATAGAAAAGTTTATTGGAAAAGGTTTATTTATTTATTTACTTATTTATTTTCGGTATGCCGGCCTCTCACTGTTGTGGCCTCTCCCGTTGCGGAGCACAGGCCCCGACGCGCAGGCCCAGCGGCCATGGCTCACGGGCCCAGCCGCTCCGCGGCACGTGGGATCTTCCCGGACCGGGGCACGAACCCGCGTCCCTTGCATCGGCAGGCGGACTCTCAACCACTGCGCCACCAGGGAAGCCCGGAAAAGGTTTATTTTTTAATAAAAGAGCCCCTGCCCCCTTCTCTCCCTTATCCTTTTCCCCATCTCCCCAACTCCTCACCCCTCTACCCTGTGGGCTTTATGCTGCTGCCCTCTGAAACTGCTTGCTCTTCCCCAAACAATTGTTTAAAAAAGCTTTTCTATATTTATCAGAAGAGTTGAATGTTTTTTCAAATGCTGACTTAACCATCCTTCAGGGGATTGCCTGTTCTGATCCTTTGTCTATTTTTCTATCGTTTGCCTTGTTAATATTCACTTGTACCAACTATTTACATGTCCTGGACAGTAATCTTTTGCCTTTTTTATTTGTTGCAGACATCTTCTCTCACTCCTTTTCTTTCTTTTTTTTTAATTTTTTTTTTATTTGGCTGTGTCGGGTCTTAGTTGCGGCATGCAGGATCTTTCATTGTGGCTGCGCGGGCTTCTGTCTAGTGGCAGTGCACTAGAGAGGTTCAGTTGCCCCGCGGCTTGTGGGATGTTAGTTCCCCCATGAGGGATCGAACCCACGTCCCCTGTACTGGAAGGCGGATTCTTAACCACTGGGCCACCAGGGAAGTCCCTCTCACTCTCTTCTTGTCTTTGTTTATGGTATCTTTTGTCATCCAGAATTTTAGACCCTTCAGATAGTCAAAATTATTCTTTTCTTAAAAAACAATTCCTACTTTTTGTATCTGGTTGAAGAAACCCTTCACTAACATGATGACATAAAAATCTCCTTCTATAATTCACTCAGTGGATTGAAAGTTGTGTTTTTCCCATTAGGTTTTAATACATCCAGGGTGACATTTGGTATGAGATAGTGATCTGATTGGTTGTTTCCAACTATAAATCCCTTGTCACAGCATCACTTATGGAAGGGTTCATTCTCCCTCCCCAGTTTGAATCACCACTTTCACTGTATAGAGAGACCTCACATACATCGAGGTGTGGGCTCTCCATTTTACTCCATTCCTTCTACTGTTCTGTATCATACACATAGGGCCACTATATGTGATAGGGCAAACTTTCCAACTTTGTTCTTTTTCATTATTGCCTTGATTACTTTTAGAACTGTAAACTTCATTTCATTTTTGGAGTCAGTTTTTGAGTTTAACAAAACTTCCTTTCAGAATTTTTCCTAGAATTGAAGTTATAGATTAACTTGAGGAACATGAGATATCCTTATGATACAGAATCTTTCAGCACATGACCATAACATATTGTATCACTTCTGCTCAGATCAGACAGACATATCATTTCTGGATATGGGGCAGAAGAAAATAAATTTTCCTCATAGAGATGGAATACACTCAACCAGAATGAGAATTCCTAAAGATATTGCATCATGAAAAGGAAGGCCTAAAATCTACTTTGCCCAAATTCATCTTAAATATCTATAAAATAGTCTGAAACAAAGACAAAATAATAGTAACTCTCTAGAAGTTAAAATTAAGATAAATGAGTGCATAAAAAATAAAAGTAATCTGAAAACAGTGGAAAATGTTTGCAGTACAAAATATCAGAGTCAAAGGAGCAAACTCTAACCTCAAGAATTATTAGAATGACAGGCAGAAATGCAAGACTCAGCTGAAACATATCCTTAAGTGAAAGGAAAGAACATCAAAGCTACAGAAGAGTGGGTTAGAATAGAAAAACTTACTATGAAGTCAATGCAACAGACTGAAGTACGAGCAGTATGAAAAATACTTAGAAGCTGAACTGAAGCAGTAGTAAGTCGTATCAGTGAAACAGAAGTCAACCTTGGGAAATAAAGAAGCCCCCTTCCAAATCTAAAATGCTATGATCCCATCTGTCTTAGAGAAAGTTTCCCTCTTTTTTCAGTAAAGTTTGCCCCTTTTTATTAAAGAAAGGCTGTATCATTTTTCTTCTTTTATTTATTAGTATGACTAGTTACATTAGATATCCTTAAATGTTGAACTAGCAATACATTCCTGAAATAAATACCAATTAATTAATTAATATTCTTTTGGATTCCTGCTGGATTCATTTTGCTAATATTTTATTTACAGATTTTTGAATCTGTATTTACCAATGAATTTGGACTCTTCTTTTTTGAGGAGGGGGATTTGTTTATCTTTGTCTATTTGGGCATCTAGTTTGTGCTAATTTCATTTAAATGAATTGTAATCATTTTTCTTCTCTAATCAGAGCAATAATTTAAAGAGCACAAAAATAACTGTTTCTTAAAGATTTGAAGCTAAACTGTAAATCTGGTTGGGCCCAGGGTTTTTTGTTTTCTTTTGTTTTGTTTTGTTTTTAGCGTATGAGTGTGTGGAATGGGGTGGGAAGGAGTAGGAGGTGGAGTGAAGGGAGTTCTTTACCAAAATTTCTCAGAATTCTAACATTAAGTCTAAGCATCCTTTTAAATAATTTCCAAAGTTATGGAAATTTCAGATAATGAGCCCAGTTAGAGGATAGGTCAAAAGTAAAATAATAGACTATATGACACAAGGTAAAGACAAATGAACACCTGATTAAGTCACATCTGTTTTATTTTCCTAGATCAGGAAGTGTGCTGCACCACTGGAATGAAATCTATTACTTCGTGGAACAGTTGGCTCATAAATTCATCAGGTGAGAAACATAATGAGTAGTTCTCTGTCATGAGTAAAACCGCCTGTTTGCTGTTCTACTAATTAATAACCACTTCGGGGATGCTTTTTGACAAAGGTAGACTCTCAGATCGTATAACAGAGACTTGACTTTGTTTTCATCTTTGCCACATATTAGAATAACTTTTGGCTTCGTGTTTTCAAGAGGACCCTGATTTGGTTATAAGACCAACATTTTAACTTTCTCCGTCTCTTGTCAAATAATATCCTTCTAGAAGGATCGTTAACATTTTCTTTCACGGTGCATCATGCTGGGGCAATTGGCTCATTCTGGCTGGACCCATGTGTAGAGGCTGTAGGGTGTAAGATAACCAACTCATCCCAGTTTGCCCAGGACTTTCTCGGTTTTAGCACTGAAAGTTTCACATCTTGGGAACTCTCCTCAGTCCTGGGCAAGCCACCATGGTTGGCCAGCCTGGCTATATGCCTTATCAGGTAGAATCCTCTGAGCATTCTTGACACCACTTTCCAAGGAAGGACAATGCAGTTTTGAACATTGTCACTATACACATTGCAGGGGCCTTGGAGGTCCCACTTTCCAATAAGTATAGACACCCACTAGTAAAAGAAAGGAGGTCGTTTCACCCTCCTTGTGTGCGACCTCCAAAGGACAACACAACTGTGATAGCATTAATGGATATGCTTGAAGCCAGTTGTCAAGGTCTTTGGTGAAATTGTTCTGATCATTGTAAATTTGAAAGCAGCTCCAACCCTGCTTGATGGCCTCTGTAGAGTCTTCCAGCTGATGTGAGTAACCATATACTTCCTCTTTGAATATGTTTTTTTTTTTAATCTCAGAAGACAAGTTGTCCTCTGAAACCAGGGTCATCACAAATGTGTTCCCTGCAAATTCACTTACTGGTCTCAACATGTACCCACCTGCTTGATTGGAGGGAGAGGGTTAAGAGGTGTCCTCTCTGTCATGCTAAAAATTGGCAACTACAGCAGGAAGCATCTACACCCAGATGAAGGGAGAAAACAGAGGCTGGGAGACAGGTGGGAAAAGTAGAGGAAAAGAAGAGAAGCAAATACTTGGATGGTATTAAAAGAAAAGTTAAGAGAATTGTACAAGCTTAGAATTGAAAGGAACAACTTCCCAAGCTATCCTCTGAGGCATTCACTAACCCCCAACTTAAATAGCTCTGGTGAGAAACTGCTGCCTTTTGAGGCAAACAACCCAATAGTTGGATAATTCCAGTTTCCATAAGAGTCTTTTTTGTCATTGACCCATAATGTCCTTTCCTACACTCTCATCCATCTGGAGTGATATAAAACAAATCTGCCTCCAGACACTTGAGAGTATCTGCTATGTCTCTCTTTCCTCTAATGATTTTCTGTTCCCTCTAAAGCAGAGGAGTCTCCTGGAAAAGGCTTTGAAGTTAGGCAGATGTGGATTTTCATCCAAGCTCCGTTGGGCAACCATAGCAATTTACTTACCTTGGTTGAACCCTAGTTTGCATGTGAAAATTATACGAGAAAACGTGTGCAAAGCAACTAGCCCAGCACCTGACTAAGTGTGCAAAGCAACTAGCCCAGCACCTGGCTAAGAGTGAGCACGTGACACTTCTCTTCCCCAGTTCCTTCAGAAACTCCAGACACTTTGCTATTTTAGATTCAAAGACGTTAGAGGTAGGAGTTGGGGGAACTAAGAGAGCACTTAATCCAGTCCTCTTCGTTTTATAGACAAAGAAACTGAGGACCAGAGCAGTTAACATGGCTTAATCTAGACCATGAGGCACTTTCCTTTAATTGTCTCCTCTGGCCCTCTTTGGCTATGGACCCTCCTCAAGGTGTGGCACCAAGACACTACTGCCACACAGACTCCAAGAGGAGGGTCTGTCTTTTGTTGCCTGCTTCAGTCCCAGGACCTACAGTAGTTCCTGACACACGATACCTGCTCAATCAGTAATATAACTTTTCACCATTTTCCTGAAGCCCCCATCCTGAACCTCACACCCATCACTCTCAGCAAAGAACTTCACCTCCTATTTCACCAAGTGCCCAGAGAACAGCAAGCAAGGGATTACCTCCTATTCCAATCCTCCTCTTAAAAGATGGATGCATGCCCTTCCCATCGTCTCTGAGATTCAAGTATCCCTCCTCTTTAAAGCCTGTCCTTCCATTTTAGTCCATTTTTCCCCATTGTCTCCAGTATCTCCCAGGTCTTTGTTTCTCTCTTGTATTTTTCTCTGGCTCCATTTCCACTATCAATAGACATAACCTCATCTGAAAAAAAACAATGAATTTCCTGATCATGTCTTCCTATAGATGCCACCTTAATCTTTACCAGTTTCTCACTCAAATATCTTTAAAGACTCACCATCTCCATATCCTTACTTCTCA
Organism: Physeter macrocephalus; assembly: GCF_002837175.3. Lineage (NCBI taxonomy): Eukaryota > Metazoa > Chordata > Mammalia > Artiodactyla > Physeteridae > Physeter > Physeter macrocephalus. The sequence continues at coordinate 83,675,363 of NC_041225.1, forward strand.
TTCATTCTTTAACCCACTCCCATCTGGCCTTCATCCCCACCCTGGGCCTGCTTGCTCTCACCAAATTCCCTAAGTGATGCCCTAGAGAACAAATCCATTGAGAGCCATGCAGTGCTTGTTCTGCTGGATGGAGGAGCTTCACTGGATTCAGATTTATCTCTCCTTAAAATTCTCTCCTCCGCTGGCTTCAGGCTCTCCTTTCATCCCCTGCCCGGAGCCAGGCCTTTAAATGTTGGTTTTGGTCCTGGTTTGGCTCCCTTCCCTTCTCCCTGCTGATACTCTGAACAATTTTACTCACATCAGTATGCTGAGAACTCCCAAATTATATCTCCAGCCCAGATTCATATACCAATTACCCCTTGGAGACCTACATTTCCTGCATTTCAAATTCATTCTTTCCAGAGCTTAACTCTATATAAGGGAGGCAGTATAACATAGTGGCTAAGAGCCCAAGTTCTAGAATCAGAATGCTTGGTTTTAAGCCCTAGGTCTACCACTCTCCCACTGTGTGACTTTGGGAAAATTATTTTAGTTTCCTTTCGTGGAAAATAGGAATAATAATAGTAATGATCTCATAAAGTTGTCACAAGTTTAATGAAATAATACATGCAAATCACTTACAGTAGTGCTTGGCACATAGTAAGTACTTGATAAGGTTGGCCATTATTATATTATCATGATAATTATGATTTTTATTATCATTTCTGATGTGGTGTCCTCCTGGCCCAGCACTAGTGAGGTAGTAAAAGGCAGCATGGTGCCGTGGACAGGGAACCCAGGTCTTTTCCAAAAGGCCAATTTCAATTCACCAGGTGTTGCTTGGGCTCCTGCCAAGTATTACACACCATGCTAAAGGGTTTCCGAAGATGCATCAGACATACGGTAATGGATGTAGACTTTATCTTGGATGCATTAGGAGCCATTGGAGGTTTGATAGCAGATGAGTGACAAGATCTGATTTATATTTTAGGAAAATAATCCTGGAAGCAGTGTGAGGAATGAATTGGTGCAAGGAATGATGATAGGCAAGGTCACCAGCTAGGAAACAATGACTATTGTCAGGAAAAGGGGGAAGGTTTGGGGAAACATTTTAGGAAGTGGGAAATATAAGATTTGGAGCCAGGTCAGGTATGGGAGGTTACTGCATCATGAAGAAATAGGTTGATGCTATGAAGCGTGAACCATCTGGCTACTTAGAGAGAGCCCCAAAGGATGGCATTCTAGTGGTGAATCCACTGTAGTCTGACAGTCTATCTTGCAGACTGAAAAACATGTTTGTCCTCAGCTGAGAGTTCATCTATCTCTCAGAGTATGGATTTCACATTGGCAAAGCTCCCAAGTACGCCATATAAAAACCATGCCGATGTATTCATTAATCATGAGAAGTTTAACTACCAAGTAGAATAGATAGTCTTGTGGTCCATCAGCACATGCTTTCCTCATAGGGTAACCTCCTTGGGAAGCCAAATAGAAATGAAAAGTTGATGGTGATCCTACTTTCAGAGTAAAATGAACTGTATAATCTTAATGGCTAATGGCATCAAGCTGCCATTGCCTGAGACACCCTGGTCAGTAGAGGATACACCAGACTACAGTGGAGGCACTATCAAATGTTGTCTGTTGGGATCCTGATTTTTATAGACAGCATGCAAACCAGTCTTCTAGGGGCACACTTCAGACAGAGCAGGGGAAAGTGATGAATCTTAGCTTTCTTACTTGTGACCCACACTCACTGAGTGGTGGTCAAATCAGAAGCAGCCTCCAGGAGGTCAAAGTGGGTCTTCTCTTTGGTCCACAGCTTCAGGTCAGCTGCTGGCTGACTACTTGCAACACCAGCTGTGAAGGTGCCCTTTGGGTTGAAGGTTGGCAGCTCTGGCAGCCGTAATGTAAAGAGAAGAAGAGCGGGGAAGCCTGGAAGGGAATGGCATTCCACAGTCTCTCTTTCTGCCCTAATAGAATTGCTTTTCCTTTCCAGTCCACAGCTAAGAATGTCCTTTATTGTCTTCTCTACTCAAGGAACAACCCTAATGAAGCTAACGGAAGACAGGTAAGGATGTTCCCCATCCCTATCATTACAAAACCCATCTTTTCTTGAGTAGTTCTGATATTTGTGCCCCACTGCCAGCTTTGACCTGGCAGTGATTTTAATTGAATAGTTCTCTCTTTTGACTTATGCCTTGAACTTTGTGCATTGACCCATCTGTTAATTTACTCTGTGATAACTTTGATAGAATTTCCTTATGTCAGTGAAATTTTATAAATGACTAAATCAGGTTAAGGTAAATCTTACCTTTGATTGGTGACTCAGTCTGCTAACTTGGAGCAAAATGTTAGCAAACCAAATTCTTGAGGGAATATATTTTCTCTTATTTAAATTAGATTTCTTTTGTGGATTAAGTGTTCAGAGATATAATAAGTGTGCTATGAGAGAAGTAAGAACTTGAAATATTAGCATCCATAATGACTAAGGCAGCGGATAGAAAGGAAGGGTTTATGGCACTACAAAATTAAAAGAAATTTGAATCAGGTATGGGAAAATGTTGTTGACAGAAAAGGATTAGTTAGGCCTAGCTTAACAAAAACATTAGTTGGGGTTTTACCACTTGCAGATGAAAATTAGCAGTAACAGAGACACGTCATTTATTCACAGTTAGGATGGTATATTGGAGATGACACTTTTCCTGAGTTAATGATGCTTTGTCCACTTTTTTTTTTTTTTTTTTTTTTTTGTGGTATGCGGGCCTCCCTCTGTTGTGGCCTCTCCCGTTGCGGAGCACAGGCTCCGGACGCGCAGGCTCAGCGGCCATGGCTCATGGGCCCAGCCGCTCCGCGGCATGTGGGATCCTCCCAGACCGGGGCGCGAACCCGGTTCCCCTGCATCGGCAGGCGGACGCGCAACCACTGCGCCACCAGGGAAGCCCATGTCCACTTTTTAAAAAGTGGTATGGTCCACATGAGAGAGGCCCCAGGGCGGGGCACACGTGGGACTATTGGCCGACTTATGTGGACATGTTGGGGAAAGGAAGGGAAGGATGGCAAGTACAGGGAGGGCAGGAAGACTTTATTCTGTGCGATTCTTCTAGAAATGAGAATAGGACTAACAGGATGGAGGAAGGTTTTCTGGAATTGGCACTCACACAGCACATACGAGCTAGTCCCCATTTTTTCCATGTCTTTGTTCCCCATCTGTAACAAAAAGAGCACTCTGTACCGTATGGAAGTTTTCAAATCCTGTTACTCCTTCAGCAGTATCTATTATATGCACGCATGCCATGTGAGATGCACTGAAACCCCATTTTAAAAACAAGGGTTTCTTATTCCTTATTAACAGAAGGAGAAACCGAGGACTTGTCATGTTCCTAAGGATACCAAGCAGAATCCACTTTAGATGCAGGCTGCACATTCTTTCCACTCCACCTGCTGTTAAACAGAGACTCATGAAGCCCAAGAAGCCTGTGTGACTTCCCTTCAGTATTGGCCAAGGATTTTTTTTTTTAAAGATCCTCTATACACACATTTATTTGCTACTGAAAACTGAAACAATATCAAATATTTTTTTTACAATTCAACACGCTGTTCTAACAATGCTCTGGCCAAGCCACCCAAAGTTTTCTTTACATTCCTTCCACACAAGCTAATTTGTTTCAAATTCTTGATATTGGGTTTCTTCTTACCGTGGACTTCAGGCTCATAAAACAGGCAATACCTGAGACCTATTAGTGCTTCTTTGTGTCAAATCAAAGTGGAACTAAAGTATATTCAAGTCATTCAAATGCAAGCTACATAGATTCCTTATAAGTTACCTGCATTAAGGTAGAAAAGAGATGCAAGAAAAAAGACATCACAGAACTTATAATACAGGTTATCAAAATATTGGTACACAATCTTTTCCAAGCTGCTTCATAATGATCCTAAAATTACGAGCAAGAAAAATGTGTACAAGAATAAGGTTTATGGCCCATCCAACTGTGTGTCATAATTTCTGTAATATTTATTGTCATAATTTTCTCATAATTATCCTCATAAGGATCTCTATGAAACAGGCAATAACGACAGCTACATCTAAATCTTTTCACTCTTGATCGAGTCTCAACGTCCTTCTACCGTGGTTCTCTTTGAGAGTCAGACAGAGGAAGTCTGACTATTTTTAATATATTGCATCATCCTTTCCATCCTTTCTCTCCGAGCAGTTAACAATGTCCTCACCCTTCTCCTATAGGGTCAAGGATTTTAAGAAGCTCTGAGACAATGTCTCTAGCCTATGGACTACATGCAAGATTCCTAATCTCTCTCAGTCTTTATATATGATAATATCTCAGTCATAATTTGCAGAGATGTCTTTTCTTCAGAGAAAACTCCTTTCTCACCCATTCTTCACATCCTCCTACAACCCAAGGCTGCCTAGTGCTGCTTCATGCTGATTCCACTCGCTCTGCGCCTAAGAGTTTGGCAAGAGACCAAGTTCACACATCCCCTGTGGATATTTTGTGTGTTACTGCTCACAGCCTCTGGGAAGTTGGAGAGGTGGAGGGAAGTCACAGATTTATAAACACTAGTAGAACATCGTGTCTTTCAGACCCATTTTGGTTATGCTAGTTCAAATTAGTCATCTGAATCCTACTTTGAATCTAGTTTTTTGTACCTTAACTTCACTACTCCTAGTATCCCATGCCAAGGAGAAGACTGGGATTGGAATCTCTACTTTGCTGGAAGCAGCATTTAATAATTAAGGGATGAATATGCATCAAACAACAGCCAGAAATACCTTGCTAAAGGCTGAATGATTTGGGATGAGCAGATGCAAACTATGATATATAGAATGGATAAACAACAAGGTCCTACTGTATAGCACAGGGAACTATGGGGGACACGGGTTCGTGCCCCGGTCCGGGAAGATCCCACATACCGCAGAGCGGCTGGGCCCGTGAGCCATGGCCGCTGAGCCTGTGCGTCCGGAGGCTGTGCTCTGCAATGTGAGAGGCCACAACAGTGAGAGGCCCGCGTACCACAAAAAAAAAAAAAAAAAAAGTACATTTGTATTCAGTTCTCGGGATCAGATCCACACAGGGGAAACCATGGGAAGGTTGAAGAAACAGAATGGAAAACAATTATATTGTGTTGAGATGTAGTAGAGGAATTACAGTTAGACTAATGATACCTCTGCCATTTGTGTCTTTTATCTGCTAAGCACTTTACATAGCATTTATTTATTCCCATATAACCATTATTACTTCAATTTCTAATGTGGTCTTTGTGGTCATTTGATTTATTGTTTCATATGTAAAGTGTCATTTTTCACTAACTGCTGTCAAGATTTTTTTCTCTATCTTTAGTTCTCAGCAGTTTGATTATGATGTGTCTGGCACACTTTTTTTTTTTTTCTGTTTGCTTTTTGAGTTTATCCTAATTTGGCTTTGCTGAGCTTCTTGAATCTAGAAATTTATGTCTTTCACCAAATTGTGTGGATCTGTGGCCATTATTTTTCAAATAATTCTTCTGCACTGATCATTTTCCCCTCTCCTTCTGAGACCCCAGTGACACACGTTAGACCTTTTGATGTTATTCCACATGTCCCTGAAGTTCTGTTCAATTTTTTTTTTTGCAATTTTCGTTCTGTTCTTTATACCAGATCGTTTCTATTGTTCTGTCTTCATGTTAACTGACTCTTTTCCTCTGTCATCTCCATTCTGCTGTTTAGCTCATCTACTGAATTTCTTATTACAGATATTGTGTTTTTCAGTCCTAACATATCTACTTGGTTCTTTTTAAAATTTTTATTTCTCTGCTGAGAACTTCTATCTTTCCATTTAATTCAAGTGTGTTACCTTTACCTCATAGATTATCGTTATTATAACTCCTATTATATAATAACTTCAGTTATTATAACTGATAATTCCAATAGCTCAGGATTGGCATCTTAATTGTCTGCTCTCCTGAGAATGGGTCACATTTTCTAGGTGATTTGTATGTCAAGCAATTTTAGATTATATTCTAAAAGTTGTTAATATCATGTTGTTGAGACTCGAGTTGTATTCAAATCCTATAGAGAATGTTGATTTGTTTGTTTGTTTGCTTTAGTAGGCAATCACCCTGGCTAGGTTCAGATCACAGGTTCTATCTTGTCTTCTCTGGTTTTGATTTTGGTTCAGTTTTCAAAGTCTTTGCTAAGCTGCTTTGGGTGTCTCCTGCAGGTATGCAGTTCAGAGATGAGCCTGGGAGTTATACAGCTTCATACACAGAAGTAGAGGGATCCCCTTCACCAGCTCTCTCCTCTCCAGGATTCCCCACACACTGATTTTCTCAATGAGGCCCCTGCCCTCCAAGTCTTCTAGCAAGAAAAATGGGGTTTCTCTTGGAGTTTTGGTCACCACATTGCTGCATGCAGTTTTGTACTGAGGCCACCCCTGGGGCAAAGCCAAGAGTCATAAGAGAGAAATAGAAATGGGATTTCCTCCACATTCTTTGAACCACAGGGGCCACTTTTCCCAAGGGCCAGAAATATGGTGGCTTTCTTAGCTTTTAGGCGACATCCCAGGCTACTGCCATGTGACTGAGGCCTACCCTCAAATTAAAGCCACGAGGGAAATGAAGAAAAAAAATTTGGAATTCATCCTTGTATGGGTTATTTCTCCAGGTTTTAACTCTCCGATCCACCTGCATTTTTTGCTTTTCAGAGTTTTATTGTGTTTGCTTTTTTCATTTTGTCCAGACTTTTTATTATAATCCACAGAAGAGGTAGCCTATAGCAAGCCTGCTATTGCTTCAGTTCTACAGATAAGGACACTGAGATTCAGAGAGCTTAGATAACTTGCTAAGATCAAAGAATAAAAATGGCAGAACTGGTATTCTTATTATGGATTCTGGATTCAGTCCAACTCATGGGCTTTGCATCATATCATGTTGCTCTTTCAACATTTCTTAGCTTCATCAATTTGCAAAACGATTGAAAAATCATAAGTTTTTTAGGTTTCCTCATTAGCATAATAAAGGATTAATGTTAATTTAAGTACTAATAGAATAAATTATTTTAGTGTTAACTATTGCACATGATTCCCTAAAAACTCCTTGGATAGTCTTTTTCCTGATCTTAATCAAAATACTTCAAATGTTTCATCATTTGGAAATGAGATCATGTCAAGGAAGTCCAACTCTTTCTTTAAAAGAAAACAGGAATAGATATTCAGTTTAATCAAATGCATTTTTGGTATCTATTGAAGTCATATTTTTCCTTTGACCTACTAATACAGAGAAATGCATTACAAAAGATATTTTAATATTGGGCCATATGAATATCTGGTTACACTTGGTTGTGATATATTATTATTTTGATATAGAACTGAATGCTGTTTTCTATATTTTATTCAGAAATTTAACATCAGTATTCATAATTGTGATTGGGCTGCTATTGTCCTTTTTATGACTACCTTTACTTACAGTACTTTTTATAATTTTTTTCTTACATTTAGTTTATTACTTCTAGAATTAATCCTATGTAAGGTATGAAGCCAAGATCCATCTTTTTTCTCCAAGTGTTTAGGCAGTTTTTCCAACACCATTTACTGGATAATCGTTTACTACCAATTTGAAAAGTTAAACTTTTTCGTAGACTGGTGTTACATTGTTACTATATTGATTTTCTTTTTTTTTTGCGGTACGCGCGGGCCTCTCACTGTTGTGGCCTCTCCCGTTGCGGAGCGCAGGCTCCGGACGCACAGGCTCAGCGGCCATGGCTCACGGGCTCAGCCGCTCCGCCGGCATATGGGATCTTCCCAGACCGGGGCACGAACCCGTGTCCTCTGCATCGGCAGGCGGACTCTCAACCACTGCGCCACCAGGGAAGCCCTGATTTTCTTATTTAAGGATATATCACTTCTCTTTTACATCCCCCAATGAGGTTTTGATATTTTCTTCAGCTCAGTCTCATACAGTGTTCACTAAGTTTATTCCTAGACATTTTAAAGTTTTGCTTCCATTGTGAATGAATTTTTTTTCTGTTGTATTTTCTAAACTATTGTTCACTATAAAGCAATTAACCTATAATTTGGGATCCATGGGCTTTTATTGAACTCCATAAAATTATTTTTAAAAATTTGCAAACCAGGGAGATTGTAATTTGCAACAGAACAGGCCTATGCCCCCTGAACAGTTAAGAAATACTGGCTTGGGGGAAATTATTGCTTTGTAGATTTATTTCTTATCCCATCATTTTAGTGAAACATTATATTAATTCTAATATTTTTCCAGTTAATTTTGGAGTGGTTTTCTAGTAAGATGGTTATATTATTTATAATTAATGTTAACTTCTGCCCTCTTTTCTAATATTTATGTCTTTTATACCGTCTCAGGTATCTTAGGTTGCTTGTTTTTTTGATATTGAGTTGTATGAGCTATTGGTATATTTTGCATATTAACCCCTTGTCAGTAGCATCGTTTGCAAATATTTTCTCCCATTCCTTAGGTTTTCTTTTCAGTTTGTTGATGGTTTCCTTCAGTGTGCAAAAGCTTTTAAGTTTGATTAGGTCCCATCTGTTTATTTTTGGTTTTATTTAATCTACCTTGGGAGATTGATCATAGAAAACATTGGTATGATTTATGTCTGAGAATGTTTTGCCTATGTTCTCTTCTAGGAGTTTAATGGTGTTATGTTAATTAGGTCTTTAAACCATTTTGAGCTTATTTTTGTATATGGTGTGTCTTCTTGGGTATCTTATTACTTTGGCTAAAATTTTCAAACTTTATTGGAACTTGTGTTTCACAATTATGTACTTTATTGGATATTGACTTCATAGAGTTTTTTATCTACGATATTAAGGAATGATTCCTCAACTGCAAGTTTATTAAAACATTTTTATCTGAAATGTTAGTTTCATTAAATGCCCTTTTGTCATAAAAAAATAATTATATCTTTCTTTTATTTCCTTTGCCCTGTCTATGTGAAAATTTCAAATCAAAAAATTTCCTGATGTGAAACTAACCTTAAATTCCTGAAATAAATTTTATTCATCATGGTTTGCTTTTTTATTATATTTCTGGATTTGATTTAATATAAACCTAAATATATCATTTATTAATATTTAATATTAAGAATATTCAAGAGTTTCATTTTATACTATCTTTGTCAGGCTTGCAATAAGGATTGCACAAGTTTAGAAAAATGAATTGGCAATCTTTTCATGTGCTATGGAATATCTAAAATAATACAGACAGTGTAAGTTTGTTCAAGGTTTAATACATATCAGAGGAAAGCCAACTAAGCCTAAACCATTATTAAAGAAGTTATTTGACAGTTATCTCAAAATCTTGTATGACTATTGTTATTATCATATTTACCACCTTGAGAAGTGGTAGAAATTACCAGTGTGTTGATATTTTAATTTTATAACATACCTTTTTAATTTTCAAAATCTCTTCTGTATCTGTGGTTATATCCCTTTTCCAACATTCATGTAAAGTATTTTTGTCTCTTATTGCCCCATTCAAATTACTCAATGGGTTCTCTCTTAGATTTATTCATCAGTTTTCTTTCGTATAATTGTTTTGTTTTATGATATATTACTTTATTCTTTTACTATTATTAATTCCTTCCTTTGGCTTATCTTTTATTTCATCTTTTATGAATTGAAATTCATTATATTTTATTTCTCGTTTAATAATAAAAGCTATTATGAATATAAGTTATACTCTAAATCTCATCCTTATTGAATCTCATATGCTCCAACATGTACTGTTCTCATTATTGTTAATTTCTAAATAGTTTATAATTTTAGATTTGATATTAAATTATTTATAAAATATTTCACAATTTCCACATGATTTTTGGTTTTTTATATTTTTCTCAATTTCTAGAGTCATTGCATTTTTTCAGAAAATGTGGTTTATATAATTTCTACTTTTTAAATTTATTAATTTTTGTTGGTGGCCTAATATAGGAATAAATTTTACTTATCATTCATGGATGTTAGAAAATATGTATACATTGATGAATAAAAAGTTTTATATAAGAATATATTGATTAAATTTATTAAATATTTTATATTTTTGTTTACTTGATCTGTGAAGACAGAGAGATATTTTCAAACTTTCCACCATGACTGTTTGAATTTTCAATACATTGCCTTATCATTTACACTGTATTATTTAGCTCACATGTGTTTTTATTATGGAATATATTTCTAATCAATGTAAAGTAAACTTTATCATCTTTAATGCTTTTTAAGTCCTTTGTCCAAAAATATTATAAACTTAAAATTTTTTTATATTTTCTTACTATGTCTTTGCCCACCCATTTAGCTTTTACCCTTGCTTGATATTTTAATATTCCACCATTTATTTGAAAAGTATAATTTGAAAGAGTATAATTTAATTCTTATGCTAGTAACAGTTCCCAATGGATGCTTATCTTTATAATGGCAAGAATTAAATAATATTGATTTTTCTCCTTGCTCAATTTATTAAGAAATATTTGCATTATGTTTCATAAGTGTATACACATACACACACTTATACATATTTCCTTTCCAGTATTTGAAGTTTTTTTAAAATTTATTTTTAAAATTTCTCAGTTAGCTGAGTCTTTTTTCAGGTAAAATTTTTCTGAGGGGTATGTGAATATTAAGCTTTCTAAGTCCAACTTATTTGAGAATTGTTGTTATTCACCTTCAGGTAAATATTTTAATTGAAGTTTAATTATAAATTTCTTATATCCTGACTATCTTTTCCCCTAAATTTACTAGGGACAGTGATACAATGTCAACTTGCATGCATTCTGTTCTATATCACATATAGAAAAAGGAGAGATTCCAATTTAGTACATTTCTCCTTTGTTTTCCCCTCTTGAATGCTTGTAAAAAATTTTTTTCTTTGTCTTTGGAATTAAAAAAAAAAGTCAAGAGAGTATATTTTGGCCCAAGGCCATCCATTAACTTTGTATAATACTTTGTATAGGACTTGAGCCATTCCATCTGACAATTTAATAAACTTCTTTGGCTTAGGAATTTTTTTCTATTATTTCTTTTATTATTACTTTTCTTCTGTCTGTTCATTGGGTTCTTGAATCTACCCCAAATCTCTTTTATACTCTATTATAAGTACAATTTTTTAATGTCTACCATTTTTCTTTGAGTTCTTGGAGAATGTTTCATTCTGGTTCAGTCATTCACCAATTTAAGTTGTTTTGTTTTTGTTTTTGCAGCATTCGCCTTACTGTTCACTGTTTCCATTGCTTTTTTAAAAAATTGTGGTAAAATATACATACCATAAATCTTAACACTTTAACCATTTTTAAGCATACAGTGTGGTGGCAGTAAGTTGTGCAGCCATCACCACTATCCATCTCCAAGACTTTTTCATCATCCCAAACTGAAACTCTCCCCTGTCCCTGGCAACCTCTATTCTACCATATATCTCTATCATTTTGCCTGTTCTAGGTACTTCATATAAGTGGAATCATATAATTTTTGTCCTTTTGTCTGGCTTATTTCACTTAACATGTCTTCAAGGTCCATCCATATTGTAGCATGTATCAGAATTTCATTCATTTTTAAGGCCAGAATAATATTCCATTGTATGTATATACCGCAGTTTGCTTATTCATTTATCTGTCAATGGATGGTTGAGTTGTTTCCATCTTTTGGCTGTTGTGAATAATGCTGCTATGAACATTAGTGTGTAAATATCTGTTCAAGTCCCTGGTTTCAATTCTTTGGGGCATACACTAGAAGTGGAACTGATGGATTATATAGTAATTCTGTGTTTAATTTTTTGAGGAACCATCATACAGTTTTCCACAGTGGCTGCACCATTTTACAGTCCTACCAACAATGCATAGGGATTCCAATTTCTCCACATCCTTATTGATACTTATGATTTTCTGGTTTTTTTTTAATTGAGGTAACATTGCTTTATAACATTATATAAGTTTCATGTGTACAACATATATTTCTACTTCTGTGTACACTACAGCATGCTCACCGCTAAAAATTTAGTTTCTATTCATCACCATAGTTGACCCTCTACCCATTTCACACTGCCCCCCAACACCTTCCCCTCTGACAACTACTCTGTTCTCTGTATCTATGTGTTTGTTTTTGTTTGGTTTGGTGTATTCACTTATTTTGGTTTTCTGTTTGGCATTCAGATTCCACATATGAGTGAAATCATACAGTATTTGTCTTTCCCCATCTGACTTATGTCACTTAACGTAATACCCTCAAAGTCCATCCATGTTGTTGCAAATGGCAAGATTTCTTCTTTTTATGGCTGAGTAGTATTCCATTGTGTGTGTGTGTCCATTCACCCATTGACAGGCACTTAGGTTGTTTCCATTTATTGGCTATTATAAATAATGCTATGATGAATATAGGTGTACATATGTCTTTTCTAATTAGTGTTTTCATATTCTTCAGATAAATACCCAGAAGTTGAATAGCTGGATCATATGGTAGTTCTTTTCTTAATTTTTTGAGGAAACTTCATACTGTTTTCCATTAGTGGCTGCACGATTTACATTCCCATCAACAGTGTATGAGGGTTCCCTTTTCTCTGCCTCCTTTCCAACACTTTTTTTCTCTCGCCTTTTTGATAATAGCCATTCTAACAGGCATGACATAATATTTCATTATGGTTTTCATTTGCAGTTCCCTGATAATTAGTGATGTTGAACATCTCTTCATGTGCCTGTTAGCTACCTGTATGTTTTCTTTGGAAAAATGTCTATTCAGGTCCTCTGCCCATTTTGAAATTGGATTGTTTGGTTTTTTTGTTGTTGAGTTGTATGAATTCTTTATGTATTTTGTATAATAACCCCTTACAGATATGAAGCTTTTTAGTTTGATGTCGTCCCATTTGTTGATTTTTGTTTTTGTTTCCTTTGCCTGAGGATACATGCTCAGAAAGATATTGCTAAGACCAATGGCAAAGAGCATACTGCCTGTGTTTTCTTCTAGGAGTTTTATGGTTTCAGGTCTTACATTCAAGTTTTTAATCCATTTAATCTGTTGGTTTTTTTTTTCCTTTATAACAGCCATCCCAATGGGTATGATATAGTATCTCACTGTAGTTTTAATTTGTATTTCCCTAATGATTAGTGATGTTGAGCATCTTTTCATGTGCTTATTGGCACATTCGTATATCTTCTTTGGAGAAATGTCTGTTCAAGACCTTTGTCCATTTTTTAGTTGGGTTTTTTTTTAATTGTTATTAAGTTCTAAGAGTTCTTTACATATTCTGGATATTAATCCCTTATTAAATATATGATTTACAAATATTTTCTCCCATTCTGTGGGTTACCTTTTCACTCTGTTGATAGTGTCTTTTAATGCACAAAATTGTTTAATTTTGATGAATCCAATTTATCTATTTTTTTTCTTCTGTTGCCTTGCACTTTTGGCTTTATATTTCAAGAAATCATTGCCAAATCCAATGTCATAAAACTTTCCCCCTTTGTTTTATCTAAGAGTTTTATAGTTTTAGCTCTTACATTTAGGTCCTTGATCCATCTTGAATTAATTTTTGTTTATGGTTTGAAATAAGGGTCTAATTTCATTATATTGAAAATGGATATCCAATTTTCCCAGCATCATTTGTTGAAAACACTGTCTTTGCCCTCATTAAATGGTTGGCACCCTTGTTGAAAATCACTTGACCATATATGCAAAGTTTTATTTCTGGGCCCTCTATTCTATTCCTTTGGTCTATACATCTGTCCTTATGCTACTACTGTGGCTTTGTAGCAAGTTTTGAAATCAGAAAGTGTGAATCTCCCAACTTTTGTTCTTTTTCAAGATTGTTTTGGCTATTTAGATTCCCTTGAGATTCCATATGAATTTTAGAATAAGTTTTTCTGTTTCTGTCATTGGAATTTTGACAGAGATTGCATTGAATCTGAAGATCATTTTGGGCAGTACTGTCATCTTAACAATATTAAGTCTTCTGATCCATGAACATAGGCTGTCTTTCCATTTATTTATGCTTTCATTAATTTCTTTCATCAATGGTTTATAGTTTTTAGTGCCATTGTATTTTTTAACTGATGAATATCTTTCAACCCAATGAATATTTTTCTGATCCTGAATTTTTCCTTGTGTTTGTGGGAGGCACACCCTGTTATTTTGTTAGAGATGATATATCTTTATCATGAATATGAATTAGAATTGTTTTATGTGTTCTCCTGTTTCTTATATGAGTTTGCTTCAAAGGGGAAATTTTCTCAACTTTCTTAAATTAGTCCTTTCTTTCCATCTTATGAGAATTTTCCTTAATAGAGTGACTCAAAAGAGGAACAACTAGGTTTGTCAGGAATGGGATTTTGGATGAGTTCTGTCAGAGATCTTGCAAATTTTTGTTGAAAATGTGAAGATCACAGGAAAAGAAGATGGGAAAATTTATATGTAGTGTAGTTTTTTCTTGAAAAAGGTAGAGACCTAGTAGTGTATCCAAGGTAAGGAGGAAGCTTATGCCAAAGGAAAATGGTGAGTTGTAGATGTTAGATCACTGTGTTAAGAACCTATCCTACCACCACCCACAGGCTTTTCTCCTCAGGTCACAGAGTTCCAGGCTGGTAGGTCCTTCCCTCATCCTGATCTCAGCAGCTCTACATCTTGCAGGAATTCTTCCAAGTGTCTGGCATATGTATGGCCCCCTTACCAATTTTCCGGCAATGAAAAACATTTGCCCCTGTCCTACTTGTTTAGCTGTTTCTACAGCATTTTCGAAAGAAAGGGGGAGGTTAAAAAGTGTAGACCCAGATCACTACTTTTAGTGGACGTTTCACCTTTCTTCTAAACTTTGCAAGATGGAAAAAACAAAGCATAACGAAACAACTATGGGTCAAAGAATTAATATGTCTTATCCAACCCACTGGCCTCACTTCACTGCTAAGAAAATCATTCTCAGAGAGATTGAATTATTTGCCTAAATTCATATAAGTAGTCAATTACAGTAGAATTTTTTTTAACTAACAAAATTAAAATTTTTAAATCCAGTGAGTTTTTACCTACTACGTTACATAGCTTACCCAATTTACTGTATTTGTATGCATGCTGCTGTCTTTTGTTTCTTATCTGTGGAATAATTAAATGGTAGCAACCACTATATATATGTGCAAATGCATAAATACATATGCATTTGTGTATATATAAATATATATAATTTATATGTTCTTTTATTAATGGTTTATTATGTACCAATAACCTAGAATACTTTTTTCAACTATAAGAAGAGAAAATGATAATACCTACCTTGTAAGGTTGTTATGGGAATTATATTATTTATTATGTTTTATGTAGATGGGGATACTGAGTCAGAGAAGGCTCAAAGCCTCCTTGCCATAAAAGTGAAGGAACCTGGATTTGAGCCTGGGAACCATGGCCCCAATGTCCACACTCCTAATCACTGTACTATAGGGTTTCCCACAATTTTACTACTATATACACTTTTAAATTAAAAACAAACCTAAGCATACACAACTCACCACCCCAAATCCTCTAACTTCTTCCAGAAAGCAATTCCCTGAAAGCATG
Source organism: Physeter macrocephalus (assembly GCF_002837175.3). Lineage (NCBI taxonomy): Eukaryota > Metazoa > Chordata > Mammalia > Artiodactyla > Physeteridae > Physeter > Physeter macrocephalus. Next base: position 83,690,881 of record NC_041225.1, read on the forward strand.
TGCCCTCTACGTTTTATCTTTGTGGCCTTTTAATGACGTCAGCTTGGAAATGCTCCTCGCAAAAAGGTACAGAAGTAGGATCAGTATTTTGCAGATGGGGTTAAGAGGTTAAGCATCTTGCTTACTGGTTTTAAGGAGTTGAAGTAAAAGCCAAGAACGCTTGGCTCAAACTGCTGAGTGGAAACCAAGAGACCACACTTCTCTATCCCTCTCAGTCTGCCTTTGGTTTGGTTTGAAGAGTGTGGTTTTGCCATCAGTATCACAGGGGAAAATGACATATTTTGAACACATCACTTGATTCCTGGAGAAGAATGAATACAGGCTGTCATTACCAAGAGACATAGTTCTAAAAGCTTTTTCTAAATTTAAAAATAACAAGAGAGAAAAATAGTTTTCAGATACTTTGTGCTTGAAAGCCTCTGGATTCATTCCATTTTAAAGTACTATTCATTCAGGTACAAGAAGATTTGATGGCAAAATTAGGAGAAATGTAGGGGAGCATTTATTTATTCTCTTGTCCTGTTGATGGAGAGAGAATATCATGGGGTCTGAGTCCATGGGAAAGGTCCTTACCTCTCTGTGCCTCTGTTTCTTCATCTGTAAAATAAATAATAATGATCAGCCCTACCTCGTAGAACTGTTGGAAGAATTAGCAATGCCAGGCACATAGTAAATGGTGTTGTTACACTTGTGGTTGTTCGGGTCTTAACAAAGAGCTGAGGAACCGCCGTCGCTCCTCCTGGACACACCCCACTCAAATCATCACAGCATAGCCAAGAATAATTCAGAGTGAGTCCCCAGCTCTCCGTGCCTCACACCCTTCTCTGAAGTTTTTAACCGTTGGCCAGTCTATTCCTGTATAGAGGAGCATGGATAGAAAAGACTGCTTTAGCATGAAGTCAGGTAAAAAGTTGTTTCCTTTGCCTAATGGTTCTAGAAAGACTTCCTCCAGGCAGGAGCACACAGGAAATGTCTCTAGAGGAAGTTTGTCTAAGGGCTTCTCATATTGCATTTCAATGATGGTAAAAAGAACCCACCTTGAAGCAATTCAGCAGGTCTGGGAACAGACTGAGATGTGTGAGAGTAGAGTGTGGTCCAGTGTTTCTCACACTGTCCCTCTGGAGGACCCCTGTTAGTAGAAGAAAGTACCCTGGGGCATAGCCCTGGGGTCCTAGGATAGAGTTTGAAGTGGCTCATCAAAAGCAAGAATTTTCTTCAACATCCTTTCATCTTACAAATGACGATCTTATGTACAAAGCAGAAATAGAGACACAGACGTAGAGAAAAATGGTAAGGATACCAAGGGGGAAAGGGGGGTGGGATGAATTGGGAGATAGGGATTGACATATATACACTATGGATACTATGTATAAAATAGATAACTAATGAGAACCTACTGTATAGCACAGGGAACTCTACTCAGTGCTCTGTAGTGACCTAAATGGGAAGGAAATGCAAAAAACAGGGGATATATGTATACGTATAGCTGATCACTTTGCTGTACAGTAGAAACTAACACTATAAAGCAATTATACTCCAATAAAATTTTTTTAAAAAAATTACTAATACAAAAAAATGCATGTGCATTTGTATTTTATTCTATAATACACCAATGCTTGATTTTTTATGAAAATCATGTGGAGTCCTTTCTCCAATTTTGGAGTACAATTTATGCCCCAGGAAAAATAAATTATATATATACATATACACACACACATCTTCTGTGTCTGTGTCCAGTACATTGTCCTATACCAAGTTTGGATGCCACAGACGTAGTAGAGACAGCACAGACTCTGTACCAGGACCAGCCTGGGCTCTAATCTGGGCTCCACCAGCATGTGCATGTTCTTCACTTCTATGAATCTGTTTTTTCAAATGTATAATGAAGATGACAAACATCATATGGTGTTGTTGAGAAACTTCATGAACTAATATGTGGAAAGAGCCTAGCAGAAACCCTGGCACAGCATAGATACTCAGGAAATGTTACTTCCCTTCCTCACCTACTATGCTTCATGTGGCACATACATATATAAAGGATAAAATCTGACAGAAGAGCGTCCAGAAACATTCTTGTCTGGATGAATCCAGCAAGGCAAACTTCAGAAATAGTGGAGTCAAACGATGATAGAGTTCTCATATTCAAAGCTAGATAGCCACAACCAACAAATTTTCTGTGGCCTAACCATAAAAAACACCACTATTGGTCAACATCAGGCCTGTCCATCACCTCCTAGCCTCTTGGCCTCCAGTGTGGGGACTTGAGCCTTCGATTTAGTGCTGCCTTTGATAGGCTCGGAATGGCTCCTCATGGACTGCAGTTCAGCCTTTGCTACTCACTCTCAACAATTTTTTAAAATATTAAATATTCTAAGTATAACAAAAGCATACCAAAAAAAGGATAGTAAACACTCATTATCCACCACCAAGCTTATGAAATAAAATGATACAGGTATTGACCAACCCCCTCCCTTTCTCTTTCCTTACCAGAGGTATTACTATCCTGAATGTGGGATTTATCATTTTAATGACTGTTGTATATTTTTACATGCCCATGAATAATATATTGTTTCATATTCAACTTTATAATAAATTATCATATTGCATGTATTTTTCTTGAACTTGCTTTTTACACGTAACATCATGTTTTTGAAATTTTTTCTACGTAGATACATGTAGCTACACTTGGTTCATTGTAACTAATGTATACTTTCTGTTGCACTGCATTTTATTGTGATAAGGTACCACCATGTACTAATCTATTGTCTTATTAATGGACAGTTAGTTTCTAACTTTTTGCTGTTATAAACAAAGTTGCATTCTTGTACCTGTCTCCCAGACAGGTGGGAAGTAAGATTTCTCTTCTATAGCGATATATAACTAGGGATTGAATTGCTAGGTCTTTGGTATGTGAATGTAACTTAATCAGGCATGATTTAATTGTTCTCCAAAGGGGCTGCACCAATTTGCAATCCAATTAGCGATTTATAAGAGTTTTCATTTACCCAAATGCTACCAACATCTTGTATGATCCCCCAACTTTTCTCAAATAGATGCACACACATTTGACTTGTGGGTTGGATTATCTGGTGTGGACCTAGTATACTCCTACCTACCCCCACCTCCAGCCCAATATTGTTCCAAAGTGTGATAAGGAAGTCCTGTCTTTGGAGAGAAGTGTAGCCTTCTTCAGCCTGACCAAAATAGCAGACTCTTGTCTATCATCTACCCTAGAGCTGTCTGCTTCAGCTTCCATCTGAGAAGGTGACCCTGGACTCATTCTCTGTTGCACAGGATTGGTAGAGTGCCACTCTATCCTATGCCCTTCCAAACACTCCTTGTGGTCAGCAGTACTAAGCTCAAGTATATCAACCTGACCATTTTAGATGCCACCAGCACCAGGTGAGACCTAGTCCCTCGTGAACTAAGAGGAGCATGGACCTAAAGGTTCTCATGGGATAGAGATACATATTTGCGCAACCCTGACTATGGAGCCTACTTTCTTTCCACCATTCCCATCTCCTGCAAAGTATGACTCAACTAGGGGAAAGTGTTTGTGATGGCAAAGGTCTTACAGGGATTTGTTTCAAAAGCCAAGTGCTGCCATAGGAAACTGCACGGTGAAAACCACTGCACAAATGAGTATCCGACCAAAATAGAGTTGTGTACAGAGGAGTTTGTTTGGACAAATTCATCACATTGCCCTGTGATTAATCCATTGTTCCTGTCCTTTATGCCAGCTTAGGACAGCTTGGGAATTTGGAAATTACTTGATGGGCCCCTCTTAGTGAACTTTGGTTACTGGTCTGCACTTGACCCTGTGTCACATTGTGGACTACTGCTGTCTGTCAAATGTGGCTTCTCCAGTTCCCAGCAGATTCCCAGGTTCTGTTTCTGTTTCAACCATTGGTCCCCACATAAAATCAGATGCAGGACTCTGAGCTGGAAGGAAGCTGGTAGATCTTATAGTTCCACACCTTAACTTTACATTTGAGAAATCAAAGGTTGACATGTGTCGGAAGTGGCAGAACTATGATTCAATCCCAAGTCTATCTTCCTCCAAAATCCACGCTCTTGTGAATGGCACTGAAGCCATGGGAAGAATGAGATTGCCTTGTAAGACAGTGTAGGTGTAAGAATAAGGGGATCTGGGTTCTGGGGCACTCCAATCTTTAGAGTTCTAGGAGAGAAGGAAAAGCCTACACAGAAATATGAGAAAGAACAACTGATGAGGGAGATGGAGAGAGGATGCTGTGATGGGAGTCAAGAGAAGAAAGCATTTTAAATTGAGAGGGAGGTTAACTGTGTCTGATGCTGTAAGAGGGTGAGTAAGAGGAAGCCAGAGAAGTGACCATTGGATTGGGAATGTGGAGATCATTGGGGACCTTCACAAAACCCATTTCAGCAGAACTGTTGAGACAAAAGTCACTGCAAAATAGGTTAAAAGGTGAGGGCTTTCAATTTTCAATTGAGGGGTAATGACATTTTTAGCCCTTTTGTTTGCAAAAAGCACCCCAAATCAGGAGAAGGTAAGACAAAACCACAAACTTGAGGAAATTAAGAAATATTTAACCATAAGAACACCATAGATGAGGACAGAAAGAATACAGGGAGTGGCAAGTGATGTAAGCAGTCAGATGTAATCCTGAAGAAGAGATACTGAAGAGGAACTAGCCTTGTAGCCTTACAGAATCTTGGAAAGCTCAAAACCTGGAACTGTCAGATATTGCAGAAGGCAAGGAAGGGTTACAGGGTGAAGACTGGACTATGTTTAAAAATTTATCTAAGGATCTTTTCAACCTTCAGAACTACTCGCCTCCACTACAATTTGAAAATTACCCCTTTTCCAGCTCCACCAGAAAAGAGAAGTATGTTCTCTGGCAAAATTAAACAAGAATGGTTTCCTGGATGGACACCAGGCATGGGAGATTATGGAGACGTGCATAACAAATGTTGCTACTTCCAACCCTCCCCTTTGTCAATTCCAGAACTAACACAAAGGAAAGAGTTTGAAAACTACTTCTCTGTAGAAATAAGTATTTCAGAGGGGGAATAAATGCTCATACATTGATATTTGAGGGTCCTCAATGAAAAAATCCTGTTGACAAAAACTGATCATCCACCAACTGGCATACCCCATCATTCACACAGAGCTTCCAACAAGTCTTAGTCTCGCTCATCTGCTCTGAACAGATGTATAGTCAAAGATCACTTCACATTTGAAATCTTTACCAGGAAAAATTAGGAAGTGAGTACTCTTTGCAAGAAGTTGTGTTTTGAAGAGAAATGCATTGAATTTGTCAATAGCTAGAGGGAGATGTGGGGTCACAGAAGATTTATTTTGTTAAGATGAAGGATACTAGAGTATATTTATATGCTGGTAATCATCTCCAGTATTTTTCTTTCTGACTTGAAACAAATGTGTAGTCACAAATATTTAGAAAAAAGCCTTTTCAGTATGTCTGCTTCTAGTTAGGATGTAGAGGCATATGAAAAACCTTCATTTCCATGGTCAACCAGAAAAGTCCAGACAAAATAAAATTCATATGTTCTTCTGGGGCTAGCAGACACACAGGAAGCACTGATGAACTGAATTAGAGAGAAACAAGCCCTATAGAGCTGAGCAGAGATCTACAGAAACTTCCATACTTGGAGGTGGATGCCTGATCTGGCTAGGGAAATTGGAAACGTAGGCCAGCCATGGACAGAGACTTTTCAGGCATGAGGAAAAGTCAACTGAGCCTTAGACAACAATGTGTGCCAGAGGGACGGATTATCTCCAAGACCCCCAATGAAAAAAGAAATTTCTTAGCCTAATAATTCTTCCCTCTCACCCACACCTCTTCATTTTTCCAAGAAAGTAGCAGTGGAGGACTTGTTGAAAAGCAGAGAGAAATCACTTAATCCCATGGATACTTGGAGTACTTGGATTCTGGAGTCCTAAGGTTAAGCGAAATTATCTGAAGCTGTGCCTAACTCCCTCCCACCTCAAATACAGGAAAGATCACAAAGGCGGGGCAGGGCAGAAAGGTGGGACTTCGGCCAATAACACTCTAAGGAATACACTGTAATTAAAGCTGTGTTCCAACCGAAAATCAGCCTAACTCAAGGGAGAATCTAAATATTCAGCCTCCCACACCAGCTTACAAAGATAAAAGGCTTACACTCTGCAATGAGTCAACAAAACAAATCAATATTATACCTAAGTTTCCACTGATTTTTAAAAAATATACGATGTGTGAAATACAAATTAAAAGATTGTGAGACATGGGAAGAAGTAGGAAAATGTAATCCATAACCAAGAAAAAAACACAGTAGTGGAAGCAAACCACAAATGACTCAATTATTGGAATTAGTAGACAGGGATTTTTAAACAACTATTATAAACATGTAAAGAATTTACAGGAAAAGGTGAATATAATGGAGGAAAACATGGGATATCCGGGAAAAAAAAGAAAAGAAAACCGAGTGAAAACTGTGGACTGAAAAATTTTTCTGCAGAAAATGGATTAATGAACTTAAAAACACATCAATAGAAAGAGAGAAAGGGGAAAGATGGGGGTGGTGATGAACCAGATCCTATTATTTGTGGGGTAATATCAAGTGATCTAATATATGTGTAATTAGAATACCAAACATGATGTTCCACACACGGATTCAAGAAGCTGAAAGAACCCCAAACAGGACAAATACAAAAATAATAATAATAATAATATCCTAAGTGCATCACAGCTGAATTCTTGAAAACCAGAATAAGGAAGGAATCTTAAAAGCAGTCCAAGGGGGAGGGAAAAGACATATTACAGAGAAACAACAATGAAAATCACTTACTTTTCACCGGAAAAAAAAACACATGCAATCTTGAAGACAAAGGATCAATCTCTTTAAAGAGATAAAAGGGAAGAAAAGTCGATTTTGAACTCTGTATCCAGTGAAAATATCCCTAAAATTGAAGGTGAAATTAAGACATTTCTAGAAAGAAAAAAAAGCTAAGAGAATCATCACCAGCAAATCTGCACTACAAAATAAATAAATAAATGCTAAAAGAATTCTTTAAGCAGAGAAAAAACGATACCAGGTATAAACTAAAGCTACATAAAAAGGGAGAGTACCAGAAATGGTAACGATTTTCTTAATTTCATAAAAAGACGATTATTTAAGACAGAAACAACAATACAGAAACAACACTGTATTTTGGAGTGAATTACGTATACAGAAGTAGACTATGTGACAGCAATAGCACAAAGGATGAGAAGGAATTACATGGAAGTATAATATTAAAGGGTTTTTCCATTATATGAGAAGTGGCATAATATTAACTTTTGGTAGCCTGTCATAAAATAAGGATAAATCTCCATACAGCAACTGCTAAAATGAAATGAAAGGGAGGATATTACTATAGATCCTACAGATATTAAAAGAGAATAAAGGAATATTAAGAACAAAGTAATAGAAATAAATTCAACAATTATACTGGAAATTAATAAATACCTGCGCATGTTACTGTATATAACTTATACCTCACTGAGCAAAGAATCTTTGGTTCAACTTGCATCATATTGGCCTATTCTTTGGTAAAAATCACAGAGGACATGATTTCTATACATGATAAAAACAAATGATCAGAGTTGGTTGTGGGACTTCGAGACTCCAAAGTAACAGCAAAAATGTCTTTAATTAATCTTTGCTATTCTGTTCTGTTTACTTCATGTTTTTTGTAGTCAACCCTGGAGCCCTGAGACATTTGGAAATATTGTGAGTGTAGCATTAGTGGTTAACAATGATGTGTGCTTACTGTATAGTTGAGGCTCCGAAGCCAAAAACTCCAGGACATTTGAGAAAAGTCAATTCCACAGAAGCTGTTTTACTAGGAGGCAAGTGGACAATGCAGAGCCGATGCTGGGTTTTGGGGGATGGTGGAGGTTGTTTTCATAGACTGAAAATGTGGTAGATATTGCCCAACCCCAAGGAGGATTTTGCAGTAGGAGCGTCGCTGGGATACTTGGGGTAAAAAGTTGTTCAAGTGCTTCTTGACGTGCTTATGTGCATTTATCCTTTAATGTTTTCATCAGCAAATATTAAAATGTCACAATACAACCGGAATCCCAGAAAGTAATCTTCAAGAAGTTTACAAAACTTCCCAGGGCAAGAGAAAACGCTACAGACGCTGTAACTGATTCTCCCCGCTCCCTACCCCTACAAACCAGCGTAGTGCTGGTTGCATGGTGTGTGCTCAATAAATAGTCGTGGAAGTGAATGAATGGATGGATAGATGCATCCAAACTGGAGTCATTCATTCAACAAATCACTCTATGTCCATCATTTAGTGTCACGGGGGTTGCAAAAGGAGCACAAGACATAGGGCCTGAAAACCCTTAACTTCTAAGTAGAAACACTGGCAGAAACACAAAACCACCAAGGAAAAGAGGTGACTCTTTAATAGCGGCCTGTTTTCATAGGACTCCCAGACTCTCTCATTTCCCAGGAAGATAATATTTCATTTGGTAGTAACCAAGTCCTCAGAGAGGAGAGCTTCTTATCGCCCCCTTTAAAAGATCTTTCTCCCAATTTTCTTTCATTTCTAAGAGAGCATTAAAAAAATACTCTTTATTAATAGTCCTATTGTCCCAGAATTAAAATGGACCCACAATTTCCATGAAACCATCTGTTCTGTTTGCTTAGATGTCGTAGGAACATAGAGAAGGGGCATGGAGTAGGGAGGTGGGGCCGTAAGTCATCTGACCTTTTACCAAGGAGGGTGGTATAAGGGGAGTGTGACCACTGCTTGGGACTAGTGAGCTCATCATATCTTGCCAGACACAAAGTATCAAGGATAAGGACAGTTTCCAAAACAGCCTTTGCTTGTTCTGGTACCAAAAAATAGAAAGCTCAAGAAAATACTTGTAAAGGAAAGGAAATAGGCTTAGAGAAAACACCCCAGTTCCCAGACTTTTTTTGGCAGGGAAAAAATACAGAGAAGCCAGGGAACCTTTTCCACAGCCCCATTGTGCCTTTTTATAGTCCTCTTTTTAAAGTTTTAGTCTTAACACAATATTCCAATTTTAGTGTTACCAAAATGTCCTAAACCTCACTAGTCAATGACCTAGTCAAAGATAAGGGACTTCCCTGGTGGTCCAGTGGTTAAGAATCCGCCTTCCAATGCAGGGGATGTGGGTCGAGGAACTAAGAGCCCACATTCCGCAGGGCAACTAAGCCCATGCACTCTAGAGCCCACGGGCCACAGTGAAGATCCCGTGTGCCGCAGCTAAGATCCAAGGCAGGCAAATACATAAATAAATAGATTTTTTAAATGACCAAAGATAAGACCACATTTACTTTTTTTTGTTCACATTTACTTTTGATGCCCAATCTCTACCCCCCTAATTGTCAGAAATTAGCCCCCAACCCCATAATGCCCCTCAGCTATACCGAAGGGTTTCAGGGTGCCACCTCTGTGTGCTCAGGAATAAACCTCAGTTCTCCTGTCCCAGCCTCACCCCCATGCCACCTTGTTTGCTGTTATCCTCATGAAACCGCCAACCTGCAGGGCAAAGTTGCCCTCTGCCAGGTGACTGCTAATGCCACCCTCCCCCTCCCTTTGGTGGCCTCAGTTGGGGACTCCGCTGTCATCTTTAACCCTCCTTCTAAGGCATAGATGTATGCTCTTTCTCATTACCAAACGATAGAGTTGAAATTAAACTATGGCTTTTAATGGAATTTACTAAAATTGGGGGGAGGGGGTATGTAATGAGGTACAACACAGAGAATGGTCTATAACCACATGGACCCAGGCCTGCCCTGCAGTCAATTACTACCAGGTCAGCTCCTGCCTGACCACCGTCCACATGGCCAATGAAGCTTATTTCCTCCTCCCACCTCTTCAGCAAATATTTGTGGAATGTCTATAATGTTCCAGGTACTATAGCAGACACAGAAGATATAGTGGAGACCAAAACAGACATGGCCCAGCCCTGATGGAGTTTAAAGTCTAGAACTGAAACAAATGAACAAACTAAAGTGAACAGATAATCACATAATCAAATGTTATTAGTTATAAAATGTCCTAAGTGCTATAAAGCAACAATTGTGGGGTGCCATGTAATTGAGGGAGCTAATTTGAATTGGGGAAGTCAAATGAGGCTACTTTGAACAATTGATATTTAGGTTGGGATTGAAGGCTGGGTAAGAATTAGCCCAGTGAAGAGCTGGGCATAGAGCCTCCCCCAAGCCCCCAGGCAGCGGTGACTGCAGGTGTGAAGGATCTGCTGGAGAAAGGAGCTTAGGAAGACCAGTAGGACTCAGGTGAAGGGAGTGGTAGCAGAGCGGTACAAGATAAGGCTGTCAAGGAGGCAGAGGATCCATCCCATGAAGGCACTTGAAGGTCATGGTGAGGATTTGAGGTTTTATCCCAAGTGTAATTAATCAATGGCTGTGAAGGGTTTTGAGCAGGGGAGTGAATGACATGTTTTGATCCATATTTTAAGAACACTCTGGCAGCCATGTGCAGATTGAATGCAGGAGGGGTGAGAAGGCAGTCAAAAGACAGCCGGTGACTTTCCCAATGGTCTAAGTAAGAAACGATGGTCTCCCAGACCATGAGGTTGGCAGAAGAGATGATGAAGTGTCAGTTTCAAGGTATGTTTAGAGCACGACCGATGGAATCTAATGTTAGATTACGTACGGGAGCAGGAGAGAGGAGAGTCAAGGTAGAGGGGGTCAAAGAAGGCTTCCGGTTTCTGATTTGGGCAGCTGGGCCCGTGGTCTGATATCTGGGCACTCATAAGACAAGCAGACAGTAATCAGTACATTTCCCAAAGTCTGAGTTAATTGGTCTTAAATAATCCACCTAAGAAGCATCAGCATCCTGGGCCAGGGACAGGCTCAGGCTAAACTCTTTTCAGTTTGTCTTTTAAAACCTCCAACCTGGCAATGAAGTCTCACCCACGACCATCCCATTACATCAGTCCCAGAATTAAAATGGACCCACAATTTCCATGAAACCATCTGTTCTGTTTGCTTAGATGTCGTAGGAACATAGAGAAGGGGCATGGAGTAGGGAGGTGGGGCCGTAAGTCATCTGACCTTTTACCAAGGAGGGTGGTATAAGGGGAGTGTGACCACTGCTTGGGACTAGTGAGCTCATCATATCTTGCCAGACACAAAGTATCAAGGATAAGGACAGTTTCCAAAACAGCCTTTGCTTGTTCTGGTACCAAAAAATAGAAAGCTCAAGAAAATACTTGTAAAGGAAAGGAAATAGGCTTAGAGAAAACACCCCAGTTCCCAGACTTTTTTTGGCAGGGAAAAAATACAGAGAAGCCAGGGAACCTTTTCCACAGCCCCATTGTGCCTTTTTATAGTCCTCTTTTTAAAGTTTTAGTCTTAACACAATATTCCAATTTTAGTGTTACCAAAATGTCCTAAACCTCACTAGTCAATGACCTAGTCAAAGATAAGGGACTTCCCTGGTGGTCCAGTGGTTAAGAATCCGCCTTCCAATGCAGGGGATGTGGGTCGAGGAACTAAGAGCCCACATTCCGCAGGGCAACTAAGCCCATGCACTCTAGAGCCCACGGGCCACAGTGAAGATCCCGTGTGCCGCAGCTAAGATCCAAGGCAGGCAAATACATAAATAAATAGATTTTTTAAATGACCAAAGATAAGACCACATTTACTTTTTTTTGTTCACATTTACTTTTGATGCCCAATCTCTACCCCCCTAATTGTCAGAAATTAGCCCCCAACCCCATAATGCCCCTCAGCTATACCGAAGGGTTTCAGGGTGCCACCTCTGTGTGCTCAGGAATAAACCTCAGTTCTCCTGTCCCAGCCTCACCCCCATGCCACCTTGTTTGCTGTTATCCTCATGAAACCGCCAACCTGCAGGGCAAAGTTGCCCTCTGCCAGGTGACTGCTAATGCCACCCTCCCCCTCCCTTTGGTGGCCTCAGTTGGGGACTCCGCTGTCATCTTTAACCCTCCTTCTAAGGCATAGATGTATGCTCTTTCTCATTACCAAACGATAGAGTTGAAATTAAACTATGGCTTTTAATGGAATTTACTAAAATTGGGGGGAGGGGGTATGTAATGAGGTACAACACAGAGAATGGTCTATAACCACATGGACCCAGGCCTGCCCTGCAGTCAATTACTACCAGGTCAGCTCCTGCCTGACCACCGTCCACATGGCCAATGAAGCTTATTTCCTCCTCCCACCTCTTCAGCAAATATTTGTGGAATGTCTATAATGTTCCAGGTACTATAGCAGACACAGAAGATATAGTGGAGACCAAAACAGACATGGCCCAGCCCTGATGGAGTTTAAAGTCTAGAACTGAAACAAATGAACAAACTAAAGTGAACAGATAATCACATAATCAAATGTTATTAGTTATAAAATGTCCTAAGTGCTATAAAGCAACAATTGTGGGGTGCCATGTAATTGAGGGAGCTAATTTGAATTGGGGAAGTCAAATGAGGCTACTTTGAACAATTGATATTTAGGTTGGGATTGAAGGCTGGGTAAGAATTAGCCCAGTGAAGAGCTGGGCATAGAGCCTCCCCCAAGCCCCCAGGCAGCGGTGACTGCAGGTGTGAAGGATCTGCTGGAGAAAGGAGCTTAGGAAGACCAGTAGGACTCAGGTGAAGGGAGTGGTAGCAGAGCGGTACAAGATAAGGCTGTCAAGGAGGCAGAGGATCCATCCCATGAAGGCACTTGAAGGTCATGGTGAGGATTTGAGGTTTTATCCCAAGTGTAATTAATCAATGGCTGTGAAGGGTTTTGAGCAGGGGAGTGAATGACATGTTTTGATCCATATTTTAAGAACACTCTGGCAGCCATGTGCAGATTGAATGCAGGAGGGGTGAGAAGGCAGTCAAAAGACAGCCGGTGACTTTCCCAATGGTCTAAGTAAGAAACGATGGTCTCCCAGACCATGAGGTTGGCAGAAGAGATGATGAAGTGTCAGTTTCAAGGTATGTTTAGAGCACGACCGATGGAATCTAATGTTAGATTACGTACGGGAGCAGGAGAGAGGAGAGTCAAGGTAGAGGGGGTCAAAGAAGGCTTCCGGTTTCTGATTTGGGCAGCTGGGCCCGTGGTCTGATATCTGGGCACTCATAAGACAAGCAGACAGTAATCAGTACATTTCCCAAAGTCTGAGTTACTTGGTCTTAAATATTCCACCTAAGAAGCATCAGCATCCTGGGCCAGGGACAGGCTCAGGCTAAACTTTTTTCAGTTTGTCTTTTAAAACCTCCAACCTGGCAATGAAGTCTCACCCACGACCATCCCATTACATCAGTTTTAACAAAAGGTTAATTCTGCATTGGACTTCCTCTTTAAGCAATTACCAGAATAAGCCAGTAATAAATTTTATACATTCATTCATTCATTTATTCAAGAGAGAAACAGTTTAATATAATGACTAAGAGTAGGGCATCTGGGTTGAAATCGCACCTTTGCCACTTAGTAGTGGAGGGGCTTTGGGCAACTTTCCTAGCCTCTCTCTCTCTGTGACTCAACTGAGTCACAGAGTCCTTATCTGTGAAATAAAGATAATATTAGGGCTTCCCTGGTGGCGCAGTGGTTGGGGATCCGCCTGCCAATGCAGGGGACGCGGGTTTGTGCCCTGGTCCGGGGGGATCCCGCGTGCCGCGGGGCGGCTGGGCCCGTGAGCCATGGCCGCCGAGCCTGCGCGTCCGGAGCCTGCGCTTCGCGGCGGGAGAGGCCACAGCAGTGAGAGGCTCGCATACTGCAAAAAAAAAAAAAAAAAAAAAAAAAAAAGATAATATTAGTATCTACCTCAAAGAGCTATCATAAGGCATAAGTAAATTAATTACATGTATTTTTCAGACAGAGCTTGACACAGTATAAGTACTCAGGTGGTGTTAAACATTGCCATTGCTCTTCATTAATTCAAGTTTTACTGAAAACTGCCCACTGTCTCATGCTGCTTGGCAAAGTACAAAGCCGGGCAGATTTTTTTTTGAATCAGGTAGATTTGACCTCAAGCCTCTGCCCTCCTACTTGACTAACCTCTCTGAACCCAAGTTTTCTTATCTATAATATGAGGGCAATAATACCTACCTTGAGTGGTCATTGTGAGGATGAAATCAGAAATCTTTGTGCAGGGTCTTGTATCTAGTGGATGCTCAGTGAACATGAGGTTCTTTCCCTGCTCAAAAGAAGTTTCCCCACTTAATTTATTTTTTTTTTAATTTTGTAATAGATCTTTATTGGAGTATAATTGCTTCACAATACTGCATTAGGTTCTGTTGTACAACAAAGCGAACCAGCCACATGCGTACATGTATCCCCATATCCCCTCCTTCTTGAACCTCCCTCCCACCCTCCCTATCCCACCTCTCTAGGTCATCGCAAAGCACCGAGCTGATCTCCCTGTGCTGTGCGGCTGCTTCCCACTAGCTAACTGTTTTACATTCGGTAGTGTGTATATGTCCATGCCACTCTCACTTCGCCCCAGCTTCCCCCTCCCACCCTGCTGTGTCTGGTCTTTGTTGTGGCACGCAGGATCTTCCTGGAGGCGTGCGGAATTCTCTCTAGTTGTGGCGTGTGGGTTTTCTCTCTCTAGTTGTGGCATGTGGGCTCCAGAGCGTGTGGGCTCCGTAGTTTGCGGCACGTGGGCTCTCTAGTTGAGGTGCATGAGCTCAGTAGTTGTGGCGCGAGGGATTAGTTGTCTTGAGGCATGTGGGATCTTAGTTCCCCGACCAGGGATCGAACCTGCATCCCCTGCATTGGAAGGCGGATTCTTTTACCACTGGACCACCACCACTTCCTCTTCCTGCCCCAGTACCACCTTGAGCAATCAAAGTAAGAAAACATGGGCACCAGCCCACAGAAAACACTCTTGGTCGTCCTAGAAAGCATAGATTGCCTGGGTCTTTATTTTCAAAGCTGACTACATGGTTTTCTCTGGCACAACTCTTCTGGTGGCAGCTTGCTCCAGACGCCTGCCCCTCCTGCCTGCGGTCCTTGTGGTGGCCTTGCCCTGGGTTCTTAGTACCCACCTTTTTCTGTCTCACATGAGCCCTTTGCATCTTGATATAAAGTTGCCTAAGAAGACAGGTCTTAAGGCTCGTTTCCAACGTAGAATGAAAACTTTGTCCTGTTCAGGGAATGGAAATTTTTCACCTGCACATGGAGATTCCTTTCCCTCAATCCTTGAGGGAAGTGTCCTTTCCCTCAATCCTTGAAATCTCACTTATTCTACACTGTGGCCAAGCCTAAATGGATAATTTACTAGAAAGACTTTCCTGCTGATAGGGTTTGGGGGGACTGTTTGGGCAATATAGACTATCCAGGAAGATAAGAAGACTAAAGCATGTGACTATCAACAGCAAAATAAAAAATTGGTCTAATAAGACTAACAGGGTGTCTTTGGATTTCAGGGAACAGATCCGTCAAGGCCTAGAAGAACTCCAGAAAGTTCTGCCAGGAGGAGACACTTACATGCATGAAGGATTTGAAAGGGTAATTTTAAAAGAGTTTTAAACTTCAAAAAAGATTGTGATGTGGAAACATCAACACAAGGATGGCTGATGAGATGAGACACACGTATTAAAGGAACTGAGTAACACCCAATTTTCCCATAAGTGTGTACACGATAACTCCATCCAAAAGAGCTGAATAAATGAAATTCCTTCCTCCTTCCCTGACACTGATGAAGGGTCTCTTAGCTAATGCTTGGCCGGCACTCATGAATAATGCCACACACAAGTCCTCTCTAGTCCCAAGGTAACCTTTTCGATATATTTCTTCAGAGGTTGAGACAGAATTGCAGTGACTTCCGTCTTAAGCAAAACAAGTCCCAGTCTATGAGAGGAAAGATATTGATCCAGGGTAACTTCAGATGAACATCATCCATTGATATTTGAGTGAAACCTGGGTGAATTACATAAAGAATCAAGACTGACCCAAGACTGTGGATCCAACACCAGAGATCACTGCCGACTATGGCATTTGTAGTAGCAAACAGTGGCTATATGTCTAATGGCTCTTTCATATGTTTTTCAGGCCAGTGAGCAGATTTATTATGAAAACAGTCAAGGTAAGAGTGTACTCCTAATTACCATTATGAATTATTTAACTTTTTTTCTGTGTTTCCTTCTGAAAAACTGCCTCAGTAATTTCATGTTTGAAAAGACACAGGATATTGCCTCTAACCCTTAAACACACACTTCATCACAGAGAAGGAATGCATAGAAAGATGGCAGGAATGAGGTCAAATTCTACTGTCCTGATGATTCCAAAAAAAAAAAAAAGTTATGTAAAAGTAATTAAGATCTCATTATGGGCTACAGTCTGTAATGCTCATGAACAGTTTTGCATGTTGAATTCATTAAGTTAATAAATGCTTGGAGGGGTTAGCAAAGTCTTGGATTTTTATGTCAAATTTAATTTTCTTGTCCTTCTCTGAGCTCCAAGTCTCTTCATTGCTGTGACTGGATATGATTTTAGATTAAGATAACAGTTTGGCTTAAACTTTCCTTCATTTAAGTGGAAAAAAGGGAATACAATATACTTAATAGCATGCTTAGCACAGAGAAATAATATATATTATTATTATAATTTTAGCTATTATTACTACCCTGTCTTTCATGGGTAGCATTTCTTTATCTGAAGCAAATCTCTTAAAAGAGATTCAGTATTAGAGTGGGGATTTTTCTCCCAGGCCTGTAGAGGTGTCCACATCCTCTTTCACTCTAAACTGTAACAAATAGGTCAGGCCCAATATCAACAGCAACATTTGTTATTATAAAGACACCATCATCAATATTACTGGAAGTTTCAAAATCACTGAAAGAATTCTAGTAGGTTTTGCCAACTGCAAGACTAATACTTCCAGTCAGCTTATAAATCATGATGACTGTTACTCTTTGCCAAACTCTTCAAGGGATGTTGCATATGTGGTCAAGGACGGCATGCGAGAAGGACCCCTGAAAGGCCCAGGTGGTCGAGTTTGCCCAGTCATGTGGACTGTTCCTAGGAAATAGTCATGTCTGATTCATTGTAGCTACTCCCAGCTGTCAGTCCAGCAACCATTTCACCAGGTTTGGCCTTTTTTTTTTTTTTTTTTTTTAATTGTGTTTTTGTCTTACTGAGTTGTTTGTTTGTTTTTTTTAATTTAGTTAGTCTATTTATTTTGGCTGCTTTTTTGTTCTTTGTCGTGGTGCGCGGGCTTCTCATTGCGGTGGCTTCTCTCGTCGTGGAGCACGGGCCGCGGGCTTCAGTAGTTGTGGCTCGCGGGGTTGGTTGCCCCGCGGCACGTGGGATCTTCCCGGACCAGGGCGCGAACCTGTGTCCCCTGCATCGGCAGGCAGATTCTTAACCACTGCGCCACCAGGGAAGCCCTGGCCTTTTTTTTAAGATAAGACTTGGAAACCCAGAAACAAAACATATTCCCCCTTAGAGTCTGTCCCACATTCTTCTTCGTGCCTGAGCTACTTCCAGTCCAAAGAAAAGTTGCTGATTCTCACAATACTGACCTTGGGTGGTGGAGCTGCGAAGAGACAGACTCCCAGGGCTGAGAGGGGGTTTCCCTTGGTGCAGCGGGATGAACTGAGTGGGTCTGTGTTGTTTGAGCAGGATACAGGACAGCCAGCGTCATCATCGCTCTGACTGATGGGGAACTGCATGAGGACCTCTTCTTCTATTCAGAGAGGGAGGTAAGCGACGGCCCAGCCTATGTCTGACATGGAAACGGCGCTTCTTCCTTCTGAAATGGGCTGCAGTCTTTCCACTCGGGCAAAATGTTAAGTGTTCTTTGTAAAGTCCCTGGATAAAATAGTGTCCCATATGTGAAAGATAATAACAAGAACTCATTTTTAAAGTGAATCATCATGTCTCACACCTGGTAGGTATTTTTCCCTTTTCCACAGATTTGCATATTACTCTGTGTTTTAAGGGACAAAATATATCTGCCATGCCTTTCTCGAAAGCAGTGTTGAAACACCATATATAACTTTTCAACAAATCCATTGGTACAATTTTTCCTTCATTTCTACTAAAACCAGGAGGGAAAAGAATTACTTGAAATATGTGAAAGCCAATTTTGTCAAAATGTATTAATCACTGAAATTCTTCCTCTAAGAAGCAAAGCTGAACATTAATTGGGGGAAAGTAAATTGTAATCTCTCCGTCAGTATTTCTTTTTTCCTTTTCTTTATGCCCTTACAAAGCACTCCTTAAAGCAGGTGAAGGAATCATTTCTAAATGAAGCTTTCAGTTTATAAAGAGATTGAGAAAAAGAGGTTTATCTAAGAGTTGAAAAGTGATGTTTATATTTAGGAAATTCTTTCCTTTCAAATTTCACATTTGAGCTATATGTATATGTGGCCCCAGGAAACCAGTTCACCACAGGAATGTACTGAAGCCTCATTAGTGACAAAGGCTCATTCAGGCCAAGTTAGAAAGACACACAATAAGGAAAAAGACAGGCAGTGATGGAGGGAGATGCTAGCCTCTGGAAGAGGAATCAATCAGAGAATTACACTTATCTCAAGGTCTTGACTACTATTTAATTTAAGTTCAGCTTCCTCCGCAAGCAAGAAATTGATATGCATTCATTCATTCATTCATTCAGTGCTAACTGAGAGCTTGGCCTGTACGGGCACTTTGCTAGACACTAGAAACACACTGGTGAGTAAGACACAGTTGCTGCCTTTATGGGCTTTACCGGGTAATACTGTTCAGCTTTTTGAAGCCTCTGTTGGCAAAGGGCATGAGGAAATTAAGTAGATAAACGCATTACTGACCCCCTACCCTAACTTGTACAAAATTTACAAGGGGGAAACCCACAAGTAAATATGACAGAGGCTCCCTGAGCATCCAGGAAATAATATATTTCTATACTCTACAGTTGAAACTGACTGTATAATGGGAATGCAGAATGGCTTATTTGAATGCTAAATAACCGTCAACTAAAGTAAAAACCCTAATAAGGAAATAACTGAATATAAAATAAATGATAGGTGTCAGAGTTTTAAAGTAGAGGTTAGTAGAAAAGAATTTTAGGTATGGCACACACAAACTTGGAAAAATATTTTCAGTGCCAATGCTAATAGGACGAAGGTGTCTGAAAAAGAAAGATAAAGCTCAAGATATATAAAGAAAATGAGCCTTTCCATTTTTGATGATTCTATATAAAGCCCAACTAGAGGAGAAAAGCCGCAGAAGTCGTTGCAGAGAAGGCTGGGGCTAGACTGTACCTAAAAGTTTATTTTATCCTGAAAGCAGCAAGAAATATTTCTAACATGAAGGAAAAAAGATGTATGTTTCTGCCTTTTCTAAAATTCAGTGTTAGTCACAAGTGGGTTGAGTACTAAGAGAGGGGAAAAAGAGACGCGATTCAAATCAATATGCATATATTGAGCACCTACTATATGTTCACTATCAATGATTTATTAAGTTTCTACTGTATATACCAAGGATTTCCAATTTTTGTTTTCTCTTCTGAAACAAAGAACCTGGAAGAGCCTGTAATAAATCAGATATTAAAATCAAGCCAAAATCTGGATATTATTCATTAGGTTGCCCTCTCAATACTTACTTGTAGATAAAGTCGTGTGTTCACCCACTCAAACATGGACCTTAAATCCCATACCATTGACCCAGTGTCTTCTTTGGGAATAAAAAAGGCCATATTCACGAAGGTGCTGACATTGATGAGTATCTGCATTGTTCTACGCCTCATGTGAGGAGCTCTGCATTTATTTTCTCATTTAATCTCCAAAGTACTTTACAGAGAAAAGCCAAGTGTCAAACCCAGGTATGTTGGATTCCAAAGGTCACATCCTTTCCGATAGAGCACGCTGCCATTACAAAGGAAGAACATACGTCAATAAAAATCCATCAGAGGAACAGAAAAGATAATCATTTCCCCAGAATATTTAATATGACTTATCTTAGCCTACGGTATCCTTTTCCTCCCCTCGTTATTCAAAGCTTCTCATCAAGACTCTACTTCTGTGGATCTTCCTCAGTACTTCCCATTAGACTAATCACTCCCCTCACATCCACCATACTGCATTAGAATGTGATGTTCACTGGCGAATTGGCTCTTTGGGGACAGGGATTGCCCTCTCCCTTGTGGTACCTGGCATATAGTAGGTGCTCAATAAATACCTGATCACTGCAGTTAGGCTGGGTGATCCAAAAGGAGTACATTTGCCACTGCTTCTCTCTCTAAATGTCTTTTATTTCATTGGCCCAGGCTAACAGATCCCGAGATCTTGGTGCAATCGTTTACTGTGTGGGTGTGAAGGATTTCAATGAAACACAGGTATGAGCATGGATTTCCTCAGGTTTGGGAGCATACTCAGCTTGTGAATGATAAAAAAACATGCAGTCGGTGCAGAGGGTGCATGAGCAGCATAAATACCCATTAGATGGATGATTTTTCCAGAAATGCTAAGCAGGGAGGGAATTATTGGATGTGTGAGGGATGTGAACCTATTTGCTCATGTGCTTGAGGGTATTCAATGCAGACCATCCGGGCAGCATCTTTTTTGGTTGACTTTCTTAGTACATGTTAAATTGCCAGGAGGTCAAAATAGATCGAAATTAACTTGGAAAACTTGTTGGGGTTTTTTTTTTTAATTTAATTTGATAAATCTGATTTTCTTATTTAAATGGCAGACATCCCTTTTTTCTCATTAAAGGTGCAATGCATTTCAATACCCCCCCAAAATGGAAATAATTGGCCAGTGGGCAATAAAAGTATGTCCAAGTGCTCACAATAAGCAAATTGTAAAAATGTGTTAGCAACCTAAATAGATGTTCTTCAGCGTACTTCATAGTTTCTTCTTGTTCTAATAACATTGGCAAAGTTCAGGATATGTTGTTAAATGAATGAAATAGGGTTACAAAACAGTATGGGAATAGTATGAGTCTACTTTTTCCAATAAAATGTGTATATTTGTATAGGAAAAGTCTGAAAAACTATATCAAATTAATAGTAATAGAAAGATGATGGATGGATGGATGGACAGACAGATGAATTGTTAATAACTTTTTTCTTTTTATTTTAACACTCCTGGTTTTTTGAAATTTCCCAATGATTGTGTATTACTTTTACAATCAGTAAAAATCCTGGCACTGACTGACTGTGACAATCACAGCACTAGACAGAGTTTGGGAGTAGAAAATCTCCACAGATCAGTTTCTCCTTTCTCCAGTCCTCTGCTCCATAAAGCAGGAGTAACCAAACCAATCGCAAGGGTCCTTTCCTCAATGAGCAGTATGGGTGAAAGATAAGGGTCCCCATTCATTGGGCTCGCCCAATACCAAAGCTTGAATTTATTTTTAAAGTTGCTTTGAAAGGAAACTTGAGTCTGTTTGATTCGAATATAGTTGCCAACAGAAATGTGGTTGAATGGGAGAAAAATAAGCCAATGGCCTGCCCCCAAATCCATAAATACATCAACCCAGGCCAAATGTTCATCTAGCTGGGCAATCTTACCGCTGGTCCCAAGGAGACAAGTATTAAAACAAATGTAAAAGCTGGAACCGACCCTCCGGACCCGCTCCAGAGTTAAGTCCCCTGGTAATCTCATTATGACAGAGGGCTTCTCAGTGAGGCCCCTGAGCCCAGGCAAGCCCTCAAGTTTCTATGGGTTTTAAAAGGAGATGGAGGCCCCTGGACCCAGTGGCTTTCCTCAGTTCTCCACGTCCAAGCCTGACACATCTCCGTGTGTGTTTGTGTTTGCTGTGTCCTCAGCTGGCCCGGATCGCCGACAGTAAGGATCACGTGTTTCCAGTAAATGATGGCTTCCAGGCCCTGCAAGGCATCATCCACTCAGTGAGTAGAGCACTTCCTCTGAGAATGGATACCCGGGCACTTTCTGCCCCCTGACCTGCTGTAGATACCCCAATTCCATCTCACTAAGGCTGGGGTTCTTCTGCATTTCTTTGTATATCTTTATATCTGTCATGTTCCACGTCTCCCTCCTGCCGTTCACACGTCGTTTCTTTTCTTGTTCTCCTGTGCCAATTCTTTACCCTACAATGGAAAATTAAAAATGGAAAGGAAACTTGCTCTGGCAGCGAGCCAAACTTCAGGCAGTTCTCATACTGGAAGGACTGCAGATTTTGCTGTGCATTTGACCGACCTCAGCTTTCCCAGCCGAGACTGAACGCAAGCTTCTTTCTGAACATTGCAGGCTCAGCCTATATCACTTGGCCCTCAGAGGCACTTTCGACCAGTGGTTTTCTATCTTGGCTGCCCGTTGATGACTATCTGGACAGGATTTTTAAGATCTTCCCAGGTGATTTTAATGGAACCACTGCTTTAGATTTATAATCCCCAAATATGAAGGTTTCTTTTTTTTTATATTAAACTTTTATTCATTTAATGAATGGAACTTACCTGGAGTCACAACATAGATTCTTTTTTTTTCTTTTTTTTTTTTTGTGGCTCATTTGCTTTTTGGTTTTTTGGTGGGTTTTTTTTTTAATAGTGGATTTACAATGTTGTGTTAGTTTCAGGTGTACAGCAGAGTGATTCAGTTACACACATACATGCACACGCACACACATATATTCTTTTTCAGATTCTCAGATTCTTTTCCCTTGTAGGTTATTATAAGGTATTGAGTAGAGTTCCCTGTGCTATACAGTAGGTCCTTGTTGGTTATCTGTTTTATATATAGTAGTGTGTATATGTTAATCCCAAACTCCTAATTTATACCTCCCCCTGCTTTCCCCTTTGGTGACCAGAAGTTTGTTTTCTATGTCTGTGGGTCTGTTTCTGTTTTGTAAATAAGTTCATTTATATCATTTTTTTAGATTCCACATTTAAGCGGTATCATATGATATTTATCTTTGTCTGGCTTACTTCGCTTAGTATGATCATCTCTAGGTCCATCCATGTTGCTGCAGATGGCATTTTTTCATTCTTTTTCATGGCTGAGTGATATTTCACCCTCATTACAAAATATGAGGGTTTCAATGTTCCCCCGAGTTTGCACCGTTACCAGCCCTCTTTTTCATCCCATCCTGGTTTTTTATCATCCCTTTCCTATCAGTGAACAGGACCTGGCTTCCTGGGCCTCTCTTTCATACCATCCATCCCCAGGCTAGGCCCTTGGTCCAGCTGGAATATTGGAGGATGCTAGTCTTTGAAGCCTCAGCCAGAAGGCCTGTGTGTGTGCTGCTCCTGTAATAAAGTCCAGGGTTGCTGAAGCCTCCATCTTTAGGTTTGGGGACCAGGCGGACAGACAGTGGTTTCTCCAGTTGGAGCTCACGAGGCTTCAGACTTGGGGTCCAGGATGCAGATTCAGAGCTCAGAGGATCACTGTCCTCTTAAGATGTCAATGGGGTCTTAATCCAGGGTTACCCATCAGGAGCATGGGATCCGCCCAGCTGCCGCAGACTGACCTAGGAAACCTCCAGCCTGGATGTGCCTCATACTCCCTCCCCCTCCCTCCAAGGTTTGCTTAGACCCCCAGCAGAGTGGAAAGCAGTGTGAGAAGTAGGAACTTTGGAGCTGGTCAGCCCAGAGTTGAAAGGCTGACCCAACAGCTTACCATTTATAGATCCTTAGATGAGGTATTTCACTTAGTTCCATATTTGTATACGGGATTAATGATAAGACACATGTCGTAGGCTTGTTTGAGGATTACAAGAGATAACACTAGTGAAAATACCTAATATTTTTCCAAGCACATAATCAGTACTCAAGACATATGAATTATTTCCTCTTCCATGTCCCTTCACCATCATATGAGAAACCTTAGCGTCAGCTTCCTCCTCACCCTCTAAATCTCCTTGAATATGCATAAAAATCACCTGGGGAATCTTGTTTGCAATACCCATTCCCAGGCCCTATCCCCAGGAGCTTCTATCACAGTCAGTATGTGATGGAGCCTATGAAACTGCATCTTTTAAATCTGCACGTTTTAATCAGTGCCCCAGGTGTTGTACTTTCACAATATTGATTGATGTGACCTTACATTTTCAGAACTGTGAAAAATAATTCCACCCCAAGTTGGGAATTCCTATGCTAAATATGGCCATATGACAGTCATCTTCTTTAAGATGTGTTTGCAAGGAACAGAAACACACTTAAACCACCTTAACCAGAAAGTGAAAATTATTGAAAGGATAGAGAAGTCATCAGTGCCAATTATGGATCCCCAGGTGAGGGACCCCTACTGTAAATAAGTTCTGGGGTCAGTGTGGTATACTTGACAGTATAAGTGACAAGAAATGTAATAACCAGGTAAAACAACACTCAAATAGTGATTTAGATAGACAGTTAACAGCAGGATTTGGGCCTGATCATGAATCCTGTGGCAGCTCAGAGGTGGACTGTTCTGGACTGGAGCCTTCATGAGAAACTGGGGTAGACCTGAATTCCTAAAAGACCAAGGATGGGTGATGGGTAGCACCAGAGAAGAGATGGCATGACCTCAGCCCAAAGACTGGAAAAGAGCAAGCATATTTTTAAGACAATAATAATACCTATCTGTCTGGTGGGAGAGTTTGGATAAAGGAGTCAGGAGTAATGGCAAATAAGCCGAGACACTGGGTTAGAAGCAGATTGATGAGAGCCTTGAAGGAATTTTGACTCCAACGTGGTGTAATCACTGAAACATTTTGAACGTCTAACAAGTAATATTTAAGAAGAGAATCTGGGGGCGGGGCTTCCCTGGTGGCTCAGTGGTTGAGAATCTGCCTGCCAATGCTGGGAACACGGGTTCGAGCCCTGGTCTGGGAGGATCCCACATGCCGCCGAGCAACTAAGCCCGTGAGCCACAACTACTGAGCCTGCGCGTCTGGAGCCTGTGCTCCGCAACGGGAGAGGCCGCGACAGTGAGAGGCCCGCGCGCCGCGATGAAGAGTGTCCCCGCCTCGCTGCAACTGCAGAAAGCCCTGGTACAGAAACGAAGACCCAACACAGCCTAAATAAATAAATAAATTTATTTTAAAACTAAAGAAGAATGTTCAACAGCTAGACCGATTACTATCAATATGATTGCTATTAAAAAAAAAAAAAAAAAAAAAAGAAGAGAATCTGATGGCAGTGTCCCTATATATGGAAAGGAGACTGGGGAGGCGCCCAGAGGCAGGAACCCAGGCCTGAGGCTACTGCAGAAGTCCTTTCTTCAGATGGCTGGGTTTGAACAGGGACAGCTCTTCCCTGTTCAAAGGTTCTTATGAGCCATGTGCCACATCGTTCAACAGCTGGTTCCTACCCAAATAATTTGAGTGTTTTTATCTGCATAAATTGCTGTTGTCCTTGAATATTTCAACCTTAGCAACTCACCCAAGCTCAACATGAGCCCAGATGTTTGTAAAACCCTCCCTACCCGCAATGGAAATCACCCCAAAGATGTTTAAGAAATTTTAGTGCAACAGTCTTCCAAAAGGGGTAAAAAATAATTTGAGACTCCAAACTTTTAGCCGAATGATAACATTCTTGTGAGCTTTTATCTGGGAGTTATGCTCGTGGTTTCCATCCTTCCACTACTTGAAACCCATGTTTATCGCAGTTGTTAATTCATTTGCCTGGACAGAAAAACAGGGACAAGCACAGCACAACTCGTCTTTCTCAATTCAGACAGAAATAATTACGGCCTGAAAGTTGGTTAACTAATTTTAAGAAGTAGGTTCATTTCTCCTTCTGGATACTGAAAAGAAAGCTCTTGTTTCCTCCCCCCTCCCCACCCCCCCACCATCTAAAGCATCTATTCCAGCTTTTTCCCATGGACGTTGTTTTGTGGCTGGTTATTTTCTCATAATAAAGTAGGACTGGGCTTAATTATCCAAAATAGGAATGCAGAGCAGCTTTCAAAAGCTCAAATAGTTCATGAAGTTTTAGACCCATGGTGACCTTCTTTTTTTATTGAGGTGTAGTTCATCTGCAATATTAGTTTCAGCTGTACAGCATAATGATTCAATATTTTTATAGATTGTACTCCATTTAAGGTTATAAATTATTTGCTGTATTTCCTGTGCTGTACAATATATCCTTGTAGCTTATTTATTTTATACATGGTACTTGTACCTCTTAATAGTGACCTTATTTTTAAATCCCCAATCAAGATGCAGGGGCTAATATTTATTCATTCCTCTACTACTCACTGAAAACCTTTTATGGTAGACTCTGACCATTTGGTTATAAGTAAGCAGGTAGACACCCTATCCTGGTGGAGCTTATAGTCTGGTGGGAGGGACACATAAAAACAAGTCAATAAATAAATATGTATAATTATGTGACACCATGTGACACATGGTATATAAGAAGTAACGTATGACTAAGATTAAGAGTAAAGTGGTTGGTAAAGAACTCAGGCTTCTGTGCAGAGATAAGCTGAAGGTGAAATAGAGTTGTTCATCGAAAGAGCATGGATAGAACATTCTTGTCAGGGCAGAACCCTAAGATGGTATATAACAGAATGAAAGAAGAGTAGGGCTTGGATGGAAAATGACAGAAGATGAAGGAAGCAGCAAGCAATGGCTAAATCATGCAGAGCCTTGAAAACTATGCTATTTTACTGTAAGGGCCGTGGGCAAACATAGCCAGATACGAAGTCTGACAATGGAACAATCATGCTTGCAATCAAGACTCTCGGGGAATCTAGAGATCATAGCGCTTTATCCAGCTCCCCTTTGGATAATGAATAAATAAACACTCAGGACAAGTAGTCATGAGGCCTGTGAAGAAGAAGAAACATCACTATGATTTACTGAGCATCTTCTTTCTGCCAGCTCCTCTGTTAAGCACTTCCACAACCACTCTCTGAAGAGGGATTTATTATCCCCATTTTACAGGTGAGGAAACTGAGGTGCAGGCAGTTAGATAAACTGCCCCAAGTCTGCCCACTCATAATGGTGGAGGAGGGAAGTCTGGGTCCAGAGAGCCTGCTGTTTCCACAATACTGGGCTGTGAATGTCTGAGGAAGTGCAAAATCACCACTGGATTATCAGAAGCTGATTATTCACGGCATGGATACATCAAGTCCCTGGATTCTCTGCTTCCTCAATCTGATTCCTGTGTTTTGGTCTTTTTACTGTTCCTCAATCCTCTCTACTTTAAGGAGGAAGTACTTATGTTTCAGATTTGCACGCATAACATGTTATTTTTCAAAGTGCCCTCACTTGTTTTCCATTTTAATCTCCCATCAGTGGGACATAGGAAAAAGGCAGAAAGAAATCAATGCCTGTAGATAACTTATTTGGGGGCCAAACATTGTTCCTTTTTCCCATTTAATATTATCCTCTTTAAAAATCACAACAGCCCTAGGAGGGAAGTATTCCCATTTTACAGATGAAGAAACTGAGGCTCAGATACCCTGCACAAGAGCACACAGCTCTAATGGGGAGATCAGGGTTGGAACCCAGTTCCATGACTCCAGAGCCCAGGCTTTCTCCCACCTCTATTTCCTTAGGAAGGTAAAAATAAGAAAAGTCATCATTTAGTGAATTCTTAGGTGCTAGACCCTGTGAAAAATCACTTTACATAGTCATCTCATCAAATTCTCACCACCACCATTTAATGTAGATATTATTACTCCTTCTAGAGAAGCAGATACTCTAAGGACAGAGAGATCAGCTAACTTGTCCAAGACTACACAGCAGTGGGCAGTGATCCAGAATAGACTCAGCTCTGTCTCTAAGGTCCATGACAAGGTGACCATAGTGCTCTAGTGAATGATGTGGGTAGGCCAGGAAGCAGCTCCATTTCAGAGAAGGGGACCCGGAAGACCAAAAACGTGAAATGACTTGACACAGTTCACACAGTTATAGCAAAGGCAAGACCAGAACCCTGGTGGGTTCTCTGATCTGAGTGCACCACGGGTGGGCAGGAGAGCTCTTTGCCGTTTACTATTAGGTGGAGAGTGCCTCTGAAAAATCTCAATTTCTGCTCAATGGATGAAATTCCATCATCATGAGAAGCTGGCAACTTGACACAGGCTGAAAGGAATGTCTTCCCTTCCACACTTGCTCAGGACTCTACCTCGGAGGACAGAATTCCTTCTTGTTTTTGCAGAATTTGGTTGATAAAATAAGACAAAATTTGGTTGGTTGGAAGATTGGAGCCCTTTAAGCCAGTAAAACTGTAAAGGAAGAAACTATTCCTTTGCCTTTTCTTATTGTGGCTTCCTCGGGGAATTTCCACTGACCACAACTGGTGAATGTAGCGCCAGCCCTCAAATGAAAATACGAAGCAAAGGTCCAGCGAGCCTCCTGGGTCTTTGTTTGCCTTTTCAAAAGTGCTGCAGGCAGTGAAATGGGAACCTACATGAAAGCTGGGTTTGGATAACACAGAAATGGGTCTGCAGCTTTGAATCCCAACACTTGACCTGGTTACGTTGATGCCAACTCCTCCTCCCAGCTGTCCCCACTTCTTGTGCAATCAAGGGTGGTACCTGGAACCAGGCACACTGTCTCTGAGAAGGAGAACCCAGTCACTGGCACCAAGCCATCTCCATCTAGGAGCATTTCCCTAGAATAAATATTTAAGCCTGCGTAGGGCTTCCTATTAATGCGAGGGTGAGTCAGCGCCTAGAGCTTTCTACATGTTTGATCAACAATAAACAAGTATTGGGCAAACATGACTATATTTGCAAGGATTTCTTGCAAGTTTTGGTACAAACATCCTGTTATCAAGGAAGCTTTAAGATGACTGAAACTGAGGAATGAATCTATTCCATAGTGTGTATGTATTTATTTTATTTATGAAAACCCTGTCCTGTGCTGATTTCTCCCTTCCACTCATGGGAAGGTGAAAGAAATGGAGCCCCTGATCCAGCCCTGATGAAGCTTTGACAAAAGGCAAAGCCCATCTTCCTTGCTTCCCTCCCGTCTACTCTTCCAAGACCCCACGAGGAGCTGCTAAGGGCTTTCCTCAAATCAAAATCTGCATCACATTCCTGTAGTCCTGGAAAGTACCTGACTTTACTGAACCAACTCTCTTTCCAGGGCTAGCAGAGGGGAAGGCCCGTTTCAGCAACAGCCTTTCTCTTAATCAGCCTTATTTGTGGTTGAAAGAAACCACCCACCCTTATTTGAGATCGGAAGAAACCACGCTCTCCTCCTTTGCCCCATCTGAATGCTGTCTCGAGTTCTGTCTCAATTTCAAGGCTATGCTCCTGTCCTCTCTTCTCTGAGGAGCCTGCCCTGGTCTCTCCTACACCTTGAACTCTCCCTGCCTTGAACTCCAGTGGCGCAAACTGTTGGCATCACTTGCTTGGCACGTGGCTTTCCTCCTGGTCAGATGCTGAATTGTGCAGTCACAGAGACCGCCCCCTTTGTCGTATTCCCCGTGGTGTCCAGTGCATTTATATGCCGGGCTGCGCACATGTGTTCATTGTGAAGCAGGGCAGAGGACTGCAGAGTGTTCGTGACCTGCATTGCACCACAAGTGGGCAGTTTTGTGGCTCCATTTCTTGTAAAGGCCCGTTAGTCTTTCCCCCACCCTCTTTTCCAGAACCATGGCATTTTTGTGGAGCGGCTGGGCCCGTGAGCCATGGCCGCTGAGCCTGCGCGTCCGGAGCCTGTGCTCCGCAACGGGAGGGGCCGCAACAGTGAGAGGCCCGCGTACCGCAAAAAAAAAAAAAAGATGGCATTTTGTGCCCCATTCACATTAGCAGGCCTGGAAACATAAATAGAATCAATTGTAGTTTCTGTAGTGAGCAGAAAATCTTTTAAAAAAATCATTTGCCTCAGCAGTCTTTAATTAGACTCAGACTTTGCAGACATTCAGGCCAGGCATTTCAACTAAGCTCTTTTTTCTATTAGCTTAGGGAATAGTCCAGATGTAATTTTTAAAATCCCATCGCTTGAATAGGCTACAAAGATAGCAGAGGGGCATGTTCAGTTAATCCTCAGGTCACCCCACACCCCTCCAGCTCCTTCTCCTATATCTAGGAATCTGTTAAGACTCATTGTAAAAGCAATAGCAGAATTTAGAACAAAACCCAATGAAACCCTGCGGGGTTTAGCTCCCAAGGAGGGCCGCTGACTTTGCCAGTATTCAGCAGATCAGCAAGCTCCTCTTACTAAATAAACCACGTCTCGGAATTCACAGTTATCTGAGCTTTCCTTCTGAAAACAGGAGAGGAAAGTGGTTTCACGGGATAGAAATGAATGCCCTCGGTTTCAGAACCTTGTTTGTCCTGTGCTTCTTCACACCAGACTCTCGTTGAGTGTGAAACTAACTGAGAGAAGAGTAGCCTTTATTTAAGTGAGCTGGGTGCCCCCGCTCCAGACAAAAAATTCTTGTATGTTTTGAGGATGAGCTTTATTATCTAAAATTCAGTAACTTCTTAAGGACGTCTTTCTTGCATGTTGGAATATTTATTTGGTATAATGTATGACTGTAACATAAAATCATATATGAATCCCAGAAAGATGTGTGTGTGATAGTAAATTTTTATTTTAAATTCAGATTCTGTAGAACTGGACATGAATCTAGGATAATGGCCATAGTTAATAATAGATATGTCTGTTGATTTTAAGTGCAGAGTGCATTTTACTTAGGAAAGGTGACTATCTTTTTTTTTTTCAAAATTTTATTAGAGATCAAATAGTTTCAAAGTTCATGGGGGCAACATTGGCAGTCCTGAAGGCATGGATGAGCCAGTTTTGTGTCCCAAGCTCCCTGGCCTTTTCTAAAAGCAATAGCCTCCAGGCTCACCCGATGTGCATTCTGCCATCAGCTATATTAGTGTACCTGGGACCCTGCACCCCACCCCCCAAACATATACTTTTACATTTTTCCCAGATAAAGGGGTCAAGGCCTTTTACACAGCAGGCCCATCTAGACCTTAGACATGGGAACATGATACACCTACAACATTATTGTTTAAAAAGATAAGCCATTTAAAAGGATGGAGGTGTTGAAGTAGGCCTCCTGGGAAGGCAGTCCCCAAAGACTTAATAAGAAGAGGGAGATGTTACAAGATGCTGAACATAGCCTTGTATTCAAAAGACTATAAAAGATTAATTTAAAAGATTTAAAGTTTAATTTACTTTAAAAGACCAGAAAAGATTAATGTAATAAAAGATTATATTTACAAGGAAAAAGAAAGACTGATACGTAATATGCTAAAATGCCAGTTAATGAAGCCATGCAGAAAGTGTGCCATTTATTTATTCAATAAGTATTTATTTAGTGCCTACTCTGTGCTAGATTAGGCCTTGTGGATACAGTGGTGGATAAAAACAAATCTCCTTGCCTTTGTAGAGGTTATAGTCTGAGGAAGATAGACAATGACCAAACAATCAAAAAGATAAATATATAATTATAAACCACAGTAAGTCCTCTGAAAGATGGCAATTTATACTAAAATGTGAATTAATACAGAAATATTTCATTGGTAAACTTAGGTCACAAAATCCATACTGGATTTGGAGGGTGACCGGGAGAGTGAGGTTAAGGAAAACTCCTAGGTTTTCGTCTTAGAGAACTAGAGAGATGTAATTGGGCAATAGATAGTTAACCACCCGTGGGCCAGCCTACTTCAAGCTCCAGACATCTTTGAAGCAGAATGTACCCTTCACAACAAGTAAGTCACTAAGAAACATGCTGTCTAGATATGTGGAAGGAAAAGGACCCTATACTATGAATGGATAAAGGAAACTGGTCTTGTATGAACACACAAAAAAATCTTGCATCAGGAAATGGCCAAGTAAATAAAGATTGATACTTTATTAGGGAAGGAGGCAGAGCAGTTAGGGGGGAAAAATTAGGTATGCTTATGGTAAGGGAAGGATTCATAACAACTCTATGCAAATATTCACAATCTTTAAGGATTCTTGAGAACTCTCTGCATAAACTCTGAACATTATGAAAAAGGACTTTAGATTTTTAGAATAAAAAATATATATATAAAGTTTTATATACAACCTGGACTGGTTCACAATGGATCTCACTTTTTTCTTTTCTAAATAAATTTATTGATTGATTTATTGATTTCTGGCTGTGTCGGGTCTTCGTTGCTGCACGCAGGCTTTCTCTAGTTGCGGCGAGCTGGGGCTACTCTTCGTTGCAGTGCGCCGGCTTCTCATTGCGGTGGCTTCTCTTGTTGTGGAGCACGGGCTCTAGGTGCACTGGCTTCAGTAGTTGTGGCACGCGGGCTCAGTAGCTGTGGCTCGCGGGATCTCGAGCGCAGGCTCAGCAGTTGTGGCGCACGGGCTTAGTTGCTCCGTGGCATGTGGGATCTTCCCAGACCAGGGCTTGAACCCGCGTCCCCTGCACTGGCAGGCGGATTCTGATCCACTGCACCACCAGGGAAGTCCGATTTCACTTTGAGTCTATTAAACAGCCCTTATTACTTGGCAAAGTTCTTTTACATCTGCTGCCTCTTCTACTCCCTCAACAGTCTCATGAGGTGTGCAGGAATGTCACTACCAGTAACAACCCATGTACTTATAGAGTTCTTTGCAGATTTCAAACATGCTTCCCCATATACCTTCTTTTTGAAATCGGCCCCAAAGGTAGCAGGAAAATATTGTTAGGCATCTTTCAGGCATTTTCAGCAAATAGGATTTAGCAAGAGGCCAGTGGTGGGTGATGCGATAGAAGCAGATATGAGCTAACCATCTTTGCCCGAGAGTAATAGCAATAATAACAGAGGTAACAGTCACAGGTACCATTGTCTGAGAACCGAACATGTGTCGGACATCCTACTAAGTGCTTTACTACTAAGGTTGTTCTGAGCACATTTCTTGGTGCCTTGTTTTCATGAAGGCCACTTTTGGCTGATGGCCCCAGGTTGTTAAATACTATTTATTGACCAATCACATCTGTCTAGTTCTGTCTATAGAACAAAAACCTTGTCAGTTTTCCTTAATCTCACTCTTTTCCTCACTCTCTAATCCAATATGAATTTTACCACCTACGTTCTATTGATTTTACAAACTAAATGTCTCTGCATTCATGTCTATTACTCATTTTACCACCAGACAGCCCTTTGAGGTGTTTTTCTTGCTCTCATTTTACAGAAAAAGAAACTGAGATTCAGAAGTTTAATAACTTATCCAAATCCTCACGGCCAGTAAGTGGTAGGGCTTGTATTTGGACATAAGTCTATTTAAAGCCCAAATCTATTTTTTCTGTCTCCGGAGCCCAGGTTCTTAAGATTAAAACTACCATTACTTGAGGACTTCCAGGCCCTGTGCTATGGAGTCTGCCTATATTATCTCATTTAATCTTCCCAACTGAACAACCTCATGCAGTCGGTGCTGTTCTTATCCCACTATTACAGATGAGGAAACAGAGACTCAGAGAGGTTATGGAACTTGCCCAAGGTGACAGTGCTCATGAGTGAGTTGACTCAAGCAATTCAACTCCAATTTAGTTTAATACGAAACTATTAGTATGTTAAACTATTTCCCAAAATTGGGGTTCAGACTAGTTAAAGGACTTGTCAAGGACTACAGGTCAGGTAAGTACAGGACCAGGGGCAAGACCAGGACCCAGCTCCTCACATTGGATCATGCTTGAGGCATGTGGTAGTCTTGGCCAGTCTCCATCGGAGGTCAGTTAGACTGTCACCTCTGACGTCACCCCAACCCTGTGTGAATTCTTTCCACTCGGTCTAGTGATTTGCCTTCATCCATCTCCCAGGGCTGTGTCTCTGCCTCCTCCATGGCTACCACCGCCCAGGTCGGGGAGGGATCCTCGGCCTCCCCACCCCCATGCAGCCTCCAGTCCCTAGGCTGATCTGCTGTCTGCTGAAGTTCGGACAGACTGATTACTGTACAGTCTGGGCTGCTAATAACCAAAGGAACCCCTCAAATCCACGCCATGCCATTGTGACTTCCTACCTTTTGAAACCAGGCATTTCTAGCTCATAGAACCCACAGTCCCAGACAAGTCCTGCCTATCCCCCTCACTGATAAATTTTACTCCATTGGCTGCAATGCATCCCTTCCAGATGTTTTAAGTTAAGATTGGGAAAGCTGTGTTTTTACTGGATTGAATCACAGCCCTTGGCTGAAATTTTTTGGCCCTTTATACACTCCTTAGATTTATCAGCTAATTGCAGACACTTTGAGAGAATAATACAGCATGTGTTTATTATGACAAAACCTGTAAGTGTGTCTTTGTGGTCAAAGATTCACGGGTATTTCCTTTACTCACCCCTGGTTAAGTGTTAGGGTTGGTTCAAAAATGTTGCTTCACGGGCTTCCCTGGTGGCGCAGTGGTTAAGAATCCGCCTGCCAGTGCAGGGGACATGGGTTCTAACCCTGGCCCGGGAGGACCCCACATGCCGCGGAGCAACTGGGCCCGTGTGCCACAACTACTGAGCCTGTGCTCTGGAGCCCGCGAGCCACAACTACTGAAGCCCGCGCTCCTAGAGCCCGTGCTCCGCAACAAGAGAAGCCACCGCAGTGAGAAGCCCGCGCACCGCAACTAGAGAAGGCCCACGTGCGCAGCAACGAAGACCCAACGCAGCCAAAAGTAAATAAATCAATAAAATAAATTTTAAAAATAAAGAGAGTGGTGACGTCCCAAAAAAACAACACTGCAAGGGCTGAGTCACTTTTAAAAAAAAAAATGTTGCTTCAAAGTCAGGAACTTAACATGGGTGAAGATTTCATTTATGTGTTTTGATGGAGTTTGGGGAATAGGGACAGGATAGATGCGATAGCCCAATTTTCATTCTTGGACTGTTGAAATCTTTAGTTGTAGATGATAAAATGATTTGTAAAAGGAGACAGAGGAATTTTATTTAAAACATAAAAAAAGCTTTGTGTTGTTCTAATGTCACTATTTAATAAAGTTCTCCATATGGGTTAATTCTGGATCTCCCAATGTGGCCTATTAAGAGATTTATGCCTGAAGACATGTTGAAGGGCATGCCTGCCTCTCCGAGTTATGGCAACCAGTAGCTAAGGTGGCCCTTCAGCCAGGAGAGCCCAATGGCAGCAAACTGAGGGGAGAGGGGAGTGGACTGTCATCACAGCTCAGATAGGGCAGTTGTTATCTGGGGTATGAGTCACTGTCAAGGATCTGGATGAGGATCCTGGCAAGCCCCAGTCCTAGGATGTTGCTGCATCTAAAGGACCGGATTGACCACTGGAAAGGCAGGATGGAAAAGCCAGAAGCGAAACATGGATGTCCAGGATACATCCTTGGGGTCCCTGATCCCAAGTCAGAATGTCAGTGAAGGGCTCAGAGGTGATGCCAGGTCCTTGGGGACCAGGGTGAACTGAGGCTGCACCTATGTTTGAGATGGACGGTGACTGGGTAAGCCAGAGGGAGAAGAAATAAGGCAAACACTGACAAAAAGGAACAAGTTGCTTTGACTGTGGAATGAGGTAGAAGCTGAAAACAAATAGAGGAATCAGAATACGAAAATGCCTTTAAATTGTAAAAGAGTCAGAAAGAATGTCAGGAAAAAATGTCAGCTGGAAATCTGGATTTTAGAATTGTCAAGAAAAAGACATACAGTCAGCCCTCTGTATCCATGGGTTCCACATCTGCAGATTCAACAAACTGGGGATCAAAAATATTGGGGAAAAAAAATCCAGAAAGTTCCAAAAAGCAGAACTTGAATTGCTTCGTGCTGGCAAATATTTACATTAGCATTTCCATAGTATTATGTATTATAAGCAATCTGGAGATCATTTAAAGTATATGGAAGAATGTGTGTAAGTTATATGCAAATACTCCGCCATTTTATATAAGGGACTTGAGCGTCCTCTGATTTTGCTATCCACGGGGGTCCTGGACCAATCCTCCTGCCTGCAGACAGGGAGGACTGTGCTGCTTCTTATTACTCTCAGGTATAGAGAATTACCTAAAACACATGGTTGCGAGGGAGCCTGTTTCAATGAATGCGTTTGAATGTTTTGTCATCTGTACATCAGAGAACAATTTTCTCAAGCATGTTGTTCACTTCCTTTCACAATGCTTCTCTATGAGGATGCCCAGATTTCTCTCTGGAATGGGTAAATATTATCTCTTCTGAGAAACTGGTTTGTTTTCATTCTTCAGATTGAGAATCTCATAAATATTGTCTGCCCTTCTCATTTGCTACTAGAAAGCTTAGAACTAAATTCATGAGCCACTCCTAACAAGGAAATAAGCTCTTAATAATACATAATAAAAAAATGTATTTTTTTCTGTGCTATTCTCACTCCTTACTTCATCCTCCCCTTATTTTCCCTTTAATCCATTTCCTCCCCTTTTGAATTTATTGTATTTTATTTGATTGTATCTTGTGGTGTATGTGTCACTTAAGCTGGAACAAAGAAGTATATATAAATAAATACATCCATACAAGTAAATGGGTGTTTCCCAATGCTAAAAGATGCTTTTTTCTTTTATGGACTTTACATTTTACTTCACTCTTAATTCCTTTAACAAATGTCCCTTTCATAAATAGAGAGAGTTTCCTTCAGGCCTCTGAACCATCTCAATTTCCAAATTAAGTAAAGCCCAAATAAAGATACTGCCTTTGCTTGGTAAATTAACTCAGTGTGCTATACTTGTTTAAAACACTTGGTCGAAATTTTAGAATCATTATGCAATAAGAGACGGCATTCATAAATGGTGGAGAAACGCTTGAACCCTACCAGTCAGGTACCCTGCTTTTGCCAGAAGAAGCCTTCATTATTAATTCCCTGTGTGGTCCTGGGGTCCTCCAGACTCTCCACTCAACCCTACAAGACTCACTTGGGGGGAAGACGACATTTCCATGTAAGTAAGGTCCTCCTAAAGAGCAAGGCACAAAAAGCAGCCTTCAAAGCCCTCCCTCTCCTGCAACATTTCCACTTCTTTAACTAAAAGGGAACTCTGAGTAATCTGAACATGCATCTCCTCTAGAGGGCTGGCCATCTCCATCCTACTTCTCCAGCTTTATCTATTATCACTCGTTTTTCTACTGTTCAAGCTCCTTTGTTCCAGCTAAAGAGGTCTATGTATTTCTAGTTTCTCATCTTTGCAAATGCCACTCCCTGCTTGGACCTTAACCTTCCCCTAACTTACTCCTCCCCACTTGACTGAGTCCTACCCTCAGCGCCCACCTCTTCCAGGAAGCCCTTCCCCATGTAGCAGCCCTCAATGATTTCCCCCATGAACTCTGTAGCTCCTACCATCTGCCGCTTCACGCTGGCACCTACCACATAGGCTGGGCCATTGTTATTTTTCTTTTCAAGTGTAGGTCCCATTTCCTCAACTAGATGTTAAACCTCTCTATAACTAGTACTGGTGTATCATAGACTCAATAAATATCTACCCAAAGAACAAATGGATGAATAATTCCTATGGATTTGGGGATACCCGGAAGCATCTAGCACAGTGCTGGCTCATTAAATGCTTGACATTAATAATACTAGTAAAAATGTTATCCTCCACTTACCCACCCACTACAACATAATGTCTTTGAGCCTTCCTATCTTGGTAGCTAAAAGCAAACCCCACTCTTCTGTTTTAACAAAATAAGCTGTGCTTTGACTTTTTGATTTCCTCTCCTCCTAGATTTTGAAGAAGTCCTGCATCGAAATTCTAGCAGCTGAACCATCCACCATATGTGCAGGAGGTAAATTGAAATTAAATGCTAATCGCTGTCACACAAATAATGAGATTTTGAATTCAAGTCACATGTTTACTTCATCAGTAGAGAAGAAGGGAGGTGGGGCAGGAAAGGGGAGGGGGGAAAAGAGGAGTAGAAACTGCTAAATAAATTTGCTTGTAGGGAAAAAAGGGAATAAGGAATCAACATGCCAGTTGTTCGAAAGTTTGGAAAAGCCTATCTAAATTCTCTCCTTTCATGGGAACTAATTTGGGAGTATTACAGAAATACTGGATTCCCACACATCACCATCAATACCCCTCTCTGGATACAAGTGGAGTCTACCCCTACATCCTCATGGCAGCCATCACAGTGATCATAGGCCACCTCTGAAATGTTGATATTTTTAATGATTTAATCAGTGCTGAACCTCTCTCCGTAATTAATATGTTGATCGTAATTAATTGCTTAATCTACAATTCCTCACAAAACGTTGACAGGCCACTCCAATTATCCCATTAAAAGGCCATTATAATTTTATCATTAATACAGCAAGCCTCTACTTATACAAAGGGTCAGGCTTCTCTGAGTCACAGTATTTTCTCTAACTGATCAAAATCATGTTCTTACTGTTATTTTGTATTATAATGGACTGCCTAAAATTTCAACCATTCTGG
Source organism: Physeter macrocephalus (assembly GCF_002837175.3). Lineage (NCBI taxonomy): Eukaryota > Metazoa > Chordata > Mammalia > Artiodactyla > Physeteridae > Physeter > Physeter macrocephalus. The sequence continues at coordinate 83,729,051 of NC_041225.1, forward strand.
CTCTCTTTGTATAACTCCTGACAGGTTTCCCATCACTCTTATTTAAAAAGTACTGTGAGGCACCTACTGAATGCCAGGCACTGTGGTAAGTGCTGGAGATACAAAAAGGATAAACTTTCTCTCCATGAGGTCTTGTGCTCCAGGACCTGTAGTATTTCACCGTTGAGAGTTCACTGTTAACATCGCCTTTCTAGTCTCCTAAAATACCAAGTGCCAATTATTAATTTATCATAGAAAATATATCATGCAACCCCATAAGTCGTGAGGAAGAACTTTAGCTTTTTCAAACACTGTACAGTTTTATTCTTTATGGTATATTTTATTGGTATAAATGAGGTAATTCCTTGAGGATTCCGTTCCAGTTTCTTGGCTATATTTTAGAATAGTTGAAACACTTTTCAAGGAGTTAGATGTAATGAATAGTATGTGCCAACAACAAAATACTAAGTATATATGTAAACATTTAAAGTTGTTAGCAGTACTTGGAGACTGACTATTCAGAGACATGTAAATTTCCTGAAGAAAAGCAATCAACAAAGATTATCTATTGACCTTTAAATATACTGCTACCTGGTAACACAGATGTCAGGAACAAATGTGGTTGCCACACAGACAGGTCCAGGAGAACATTCTTAAGAAAAGGAATTGAAAAATCTTACCTTTGCAAATTTACAAAAGCATATGACCACATGAACCCAGTGCCAGGAGGCTTAACTAGGGTTCATTAGCTTCAGGGTAAATCTGTCTCCATAATTTTTATAATTCCTTTACTTTAAAACAATTAGAAAACAGGGGAGTTCCTTAATTGTGCAATTATCTCATTCATGAAAAAAAAACCACCCAGACTTGCAGTTTAGCAATCCTACTGGATGTTTTGCAACCTTGTATTGAATCAGAACATCTAAAGACAATTAATACGACTTCTGTTAATTCTCTAGCATAATCAGTTCCCCTCCTGTAGGGTTCTTGGGGACAGAGAAGGAATCTTATTTCTCTCCACTTCCCATTGCCTAACAGAGTACGTGGTACTTAAGAGGTGGTCAATAAATGTTGACTGAATGTCTTGATTCATACATTCCTTAAACAAACAATGCACCGATTTTTGCTCATTTGACCCTTTTTAACTACTTTCACCTAATCTCAAGAAGTTATCAGACCTTTGAACTATTTTAAATGAAGCAGAATTAGAAATAGCCAAAGACAGAACAAGGCCCCAAAAACCCACCAAATCTCAATCACTCGGATTGAGTATCTTCTTAAATAATTCTTGAATCAGATTAGTAAACCAAAATCTCCTTTACATACCACTGCGGTGTTCAAGACAATAAAAAGACCACATATATAAATGTAATGAATACGGCACAGAAATACCAGGGTCCACAAGATCTGATCCTAGCAAATTCATAGTTTTCAGTATGTTTCTTATTAAATGGAAAAGAAAAATAATTAAATAAAAGATATTTTTAAAGCTAAGGAAAATACAAGAAAAAATATTAAAAAGCATTAATAAATTTAAGCAAATTAAAACAGTTCCACTGATTAATTATCTCAGGAGCTGTCTCTTTGGTAGAACCAATAAAATAGACAAATCTCTGGTAAATCCAATCCAAGGAATCTTTCTTTAAATATTTTTTAAATCTCTGGCTTATGTGCAATATCCCATATTTTATGGACAAATAATAGTTTCCTGTATCGGAGTAAACTATCCAATTCTATTTATTTTATTTCTTTTTTCTAATTGACATGTAGTTGATTTACTGTGTTAATTTCAGCTGTACAGAAAAGTGATTCAGTTATAACTACATATATACATTCTTTTTTATATTCTTTTCCATTATGGTTTATCACACAATATTGAATATAGTTCCCTGTGCTATACAGTAGGACCTTGTTCTATATCCATTCTATATATACTAGTTTGCATCTGCTAACCCCAAACTCCTCCTTCATCCCTTCCATTTCCTTTATTTCTTATAAAAAAATTAATACAAGACACAGTGATGGGACCTAGCCTAGGTTTTGAAAAAGCAAGCTCCCACCTCTCTTGAATTAGAATCATTAGGATTAAAACATGTTGATTAGAGAATAAGTTTACTAAGAAGAAAATAAAACTTTCACAAGATATCCTTACACCAAAAGTTCTTCCAAGGATTGCCTTAAAGGTCTGTCGCTGATCATTCTCTGGAGTAAGCATGGCTTTCATGAAGCATTGGAGGCCATTTCATTGTCCAGGGCTGTGAACTCCTGTCAAGTAGACCTAAGCATACCCCCTCTGTGATTTTCATTAGGCCACTGCAAGGAGCCGGGGCCAGGGATTTATGTGTTAGTGCTTTAAAAAGCATAAACTGTTACAACAAAGCAAGGTGACATTATTATCATCAGTATCATTTTAATAAGGATTGAAGGTCAATATGAGAATCATTATGTTGATAATATCACACCTAGATGAGAAAAACATGCCTGTATGTTTCTCTACTGCAAGAAAATTGGGGAAACCTTGGTAGAGTTCAGAGTATCTGCAAAATGATTCATTAACTCAATACGTACTGGAGGAGAAAGTGAACAAGGAAATATTGTTCATATTTGTAAACTATAATGTTGAGACTAAGCCCTAGACAGATCTGTGAAGAAGGTAGAACTTGCTTTCATCAAAAACCTTTCCTCTCTGCTTCCTCCCCTCACTCTCTGAATTACTTCCCTTCCCTGGCCCCCAGAGCAGCCCCTGCTGTGGAGCCCCACCCTGGCCTGTCCACTCAAGACATGCTATACTGATGATTGCATTCTCCCAAGACAGGGATCTCAGCTGGCTCTCACCAACAACTCAGCAACAGCCATGGTTCTGACAGCAAAGTGAGCTCTGAGAGAGGCAGTGAGATAATGCACCAGGTGGACAGTAAAACTGAGATCCAACACAGATCTTTCTGTGTTGGGCTGCAAATAATAGGGTGAAATTTAATGGGACAAATATAAAATGCTGAACTTGCAAATCGTCAGTTTCACGTACAAGCAGGTTTAGAGAAACCTGACTTAGTAACAGTTCATGCAAAGAAAAAGAAAAAGCAAGGAGAAGCATAGCTATCTTGAGAGCCAACAAGAATGCCTCTGACAAAAAAAAAGCTGATGCAATCTTAGAGTGCATCAATAGCCATCCAGCGTCCAGGGCAAGAGAGCTAATACCATGCTCCACTATTCCAAGTTCAGACCATGGTTCCAAGTCCCATATTTTAAAAATGGCATTGACAAAGGCATGTTCCTAGTAGAAGTGGTGATGGAACTAGAAACCATATGAATAATTCATTCAGGATGTGAGGGCAGCCCAGCTGTAACATCTGTCACCCCATTGATAGCCAGGGTTGATTCAGCTGATCTGGCTGGCTGGGCAGGTGTCCCCTTCCTCCCTCCCATGTGTATCCCTCCTGAAGCTGCATGCTCAGTGGAAGAGGATGACCTTCCCCAGTAGGGTCCATTCTTCAGTCAAGGATGTACAAGTAGCTGTCCTCCCCTGCTACAACCTCCGAACAAGCTCTGAAGGTCCATTTACAGGAGAACACAGGATAGTCAAGCTTCCAAGACTCCAGTCACTGATTCTTTCCTCCCTTGCTTGCTTCCTTCCTTCCTTCTTTCCTCCCTTCCTTCCTTCCCTCCTTCCTTCCTCCCTCCCTTCCTTCTTTCTTTCCATCACTTCTTAGTGTCTACTATGTACCAAGCAATACGAAAAGACTTGAGTACCAAAATACATGCTTGGTCCCAATTCCCCCATGAAACTCACAGTCTGCTCTAGGAGATAACCATATGTTCAGACAAATTACGAAACCACGCATGAAGCACTGTAGCAGAGATCTGCTCAAAGAGATGCTAATGAGATGCTTGTGGGATGAGGAAGGACTAGAGTGACCACAGAGATTTAGACAAAGAATTGAGACACTCACAAGGATATTTGGAGAATTCCCATGCAGAAAGGAAGTATTAGGCTTACTATAAATAGCTTCAGGAGACCACCATGGATAGATTGGGGAGGAATTCAAGGAGGCAGGTTTTGGCTTAACACACGCAACTTTTACAACTAAAGCTTTCCAACAATGGAGTAGATGCTCTCAACTTTCCACCCCCAGAATTATGGGAGCAACAGCAGAATGGCCACTGTCACCACATGCTATACAGAGAAACCCTTTTGGGGTCTCCTTTATAACTGTAAGTTTCTAAAGACTTAATTCAACTTCAGCTAAGATATTAATGGCTGATTATTTGTTTAGTGGCTAAAGAAAAAAGTATACTTGGAACTATTTTGCATTTTAACAGGAAATCTTAATGCGAAGAGGAGGTAAGCATCTGGCCTATCAAAAAGAATTTCAATCAATGTCATGAGTGAAACTATTTGGAGAGAGAGCCAGCCCCAAACTTCTCCACTGCCAGAGGTTATAAGCTGGCAGCCAACAAGCCCTGTCTGGTCTGCACATATGTTCTTTTTGATTCACACTGCAATTTAAAAAAAAAACAAAAAAACAACTTAAATTTATTGCTAACATTTAAAAGTCTGATTTCACCTAAAAATTCAGATTTTCGTCTTGTATTGAAAAATCAGATCTAGCAACATTGGGCCTGTATTTATTGCAAGATAATGATTATTAGAGACTGAATAACTTCCCTTTAAAAGAAGCATGTACTCTTTCCAGTTCACCATACTCTCCACCATTCCCCATTATCCCAATACGCAGGTCAAGCATATGGTTGCCGTTTAGCATGGTGCTTATGCCACTGCATTTACAGTTCCTGTTCTAAAACATGTAGGAAGTCACCTGCTCTGTGGAGAGCCTTTATAGCACCTTTGCCATTACCTGCATTTAAATAATTCTACTTCCCTTCTAATAGAGACTCTTTTTTGAAGTTCCTAATTAAATGTTTTTGCAGATTAGCCTCTGTGTAATTAGGAGAGTTGATCCATTGTTAGACTGGCCCTGCCTAGTTCAGCTCCTCTTTAGGAAATGCATTGTTTTGTCTAAGCACAATTTTCCTCTGGTCCCACAATGTTGGCTTCAGACTTGAATAGCTCACAGTGTTTTATGTAAGCAAATACTCCAGGAAGGAACTAATTGGAATTAAATGTGCAACCTGCCAACTGCTCTACATTTGAAGTTCTTTTCCTCCAGAAATGGAAGGAGATTATCATTAGCGCCTTACATTGTCATTTCAGAAGCAATTGTATTATTCCTCCTCTGTTGTTTCCCATTGTTCATAATAAAACTGGGTAAGTGAGCACAAAGGAAGGTACTTTTAGGTGGCATGTTTACCATTTGGAAATTAGATGCTTAAACCAGACATATTTAAGCAACATCAAAAAGTGGTTTCATTTCTTTCACTTTTCACTGTTTTTCAATGAGCTCATGTTGGCCCATAGGCACCTCTTCTGAATCAATTGTTTAATCCTCTCCTTGGTCTTCATTTTCATTTAAAGATATTTTTATTTGAAGGAGGGACTCTCATACATTGTTGGTGGAAATGCAAAATGGTACAATCACTTTGGAAAACAGTTCTGACAGTCTCTCAAAACATTAAATATACACTAACCACATGACCTAGCTGTTCTACTCCTAGGTGTTTACCCAAGGGAAAAAAAAAAAAAATCTATGTCCTGACACAGACTTGCACATAAATGTTTATAACTGCTCTATTTTTAAGAGCCAAAAACTGTGAACAACTCAAATGTTCATCAACACATGAATGGATAAAACTGTGGTTTTCATACAATGAATAATAGTCAGCAATAGAAAGAAATAGACTATGTATAAACCTCAAAATAATTATGGATGAGTCTTAAAATAATTATGCTCAGTAAAAAAAGCCAGACCCCCAAAAAAAAAAAAAAAACTTACTATATGATTCCATTTGCATAAAATTCTAGAGAATGCAGACTAATCTACAACAGAGAGCAGATCAGTGGTCACATGGTGTGGGGCAGGGCAGGAGGAAGAGATTACAAAGGGGCACATGGTGGTGGATGTGTTCACCATCTTGATTGTGGTATCGCCCCATGATTGTATACCTATGTCAAAACTTATCAAATTATACACTTTACATACAACTTACTGTATGTCAGTTATACCTCACTAAAATTCTTATAAGTAAGTAGCTGTAAAATAAAAACCTTAGAGTAATTTAGGCATCAGAAAGCACTTAATACACATCCAGCTCTATATTATATTTTAGATGTTACATGTTACAATAGCATTTAATAGGAGAGCAAATTGAAGCTAACTCTCAAGATGGAAATATCACGAACAATAATTTCGCACAAAAGTCTTAGGTGACCAGAGCAAATGGTGAATATACAGATGTCTCATTTTCAGATACAGTGGTTGATAGGTGATATTTATTGAGGTCATCGCAAAACTATGTGTTCACATTTCAAAAAAAAAAAAAAAGCAAAGAAAGGGAACAGAATAAATTTATCAAACTATTCATTGACCTTAATTTTTTTCTTTTTTAAAATTGAGCTATAATTCACATATCCTAAAATTCACCCTTTCAAAGAGTACAATTCAGTAATGTCTAATATACTCACAAAGTTGTACAACCATAGCCACTGTGTAATTCCAGAATATGTTCATTATCCTGAAAAGAAACCCTGTACCCATTAAGCAGTCACTCCCCATTCCTTCCTCTCCCCAGCCCTGGCCAGTCGATTTTCTGTCTCTCAGGATTTGCTAATCTGCACTATTCACATGGAAATGAAATGGAATCAAATCATACAATAGATGGACTTTCATGTCTGGTTTCTTTCATTTGGCATAATGTTTTCAAGATTCATCCATGTCATAGCATGTGTCAGAACTTGTTACTTTTTATGGGTAAATAATATTCCATTGTGTGAATACCATATTCATCATTTGGTGGATACTTGGGTTGTTTCCACTTTTTTGGCTATTGTGAATGATGCTATTGTGAAATATACAAGTTTTGTGTAGACATACGTTTTCAATTCTCTTGAGTATAGGATGAGATTTCTGGGTCATATGGTAATTCTATGTTTAACTTTCTGAGGAACTGCCAAACTACTTTACAAAACAGCTGCACCAATTTACATTCCCACCAGCAATGTATGAGGATTCTCATTTCTTCACCAACACTTGTTATTGTCCACCTCTTTTATTATAGTCATTCTAGTGAGTGTGGAGTGGTTTTGATTTGCATTTTCCTAATGACCAATGACGCTGAGCATCTTTTCATTCAATGACCTGATTGAGACTCAGAAAACAAACAGGATGAGATCTGACTGGTACCTGAATAAATGACCACCTTCTCCTCCCCTTTCTCCCTTTCTATACCAAGATGTCATTTATTTGTTCGTTAAACGAGCTTATACTGGGACTGACTCAGCCCTGGGTGAGGCACAGCCAAAGATTCTAAAGAAATACATATGATGGCCTCTCCCATCAGGAAGCTTAAATTATAATGAGAACAAAGTGACAAAAGAATCATAATAAACATATACCTTAAAGATAACTTAAAGAATATGTATCTTAAAAGATTAGGTAAAAGATCATTTCCAAGTAGAAATTCCTCCCTAATGCCCTCCAGTCCCTAGGCACTCCTTGTAGGAGCTGTAAACCAACATGCACGCTGCCTAAAAACACTTGGATGTGCATATGGTGAGAGACACGTTCAGGGCTTTGTGAACAAACTGAATTAAATCAGTATGTCCTGGTTCTGGTGTGTCCTGGCTCTCGCTTGCTGACAGATTCACTTGACAGGGTTTTGTTACATACCTTCTACGTGTGAAGGGCTGACATTCCAGTCGGGCTGCTGGGGCACATACTCAGGCTCTTCTGGAGGCCTAATGTGCATCCTCACGTAGAAACTGGTGGGAGCTCGCCTCTGCTCTGGTGCGCCTCCCAGGGCATCCTTTCCTCCACCTGCTTCCCGCGCTTCGGGGCTTAGATTGCTCGGTCTCCACCATGGCTGTTCCTGGGTTTCTGCTGTCTTCCTCCCTAACACCCTGAGGGCTGGCCAAGCAACCATGCCGGCATCCTCTTTCACTGAGGACTCAGCAGCAGAACTGGTTATGCTAGGACACGGTGTTAGAGAAGAGAGCTGGCACGTGGCCTGCATTTCCAGAATCGTCTCTCCTTCCACTGATCTTTGAGGAAACAAGAGAAGTAGGCAGAGCAGTGAGGCAGAAAACATTTGCAATCAGCAAAAGCATCCAACGGCAGACTTCTGGATGTCTAGCGTTCAGACTAAAAACAGAAATGGGTATCTATGGGCTAAATTGAGTAAACAAGATACAATAAGATTCTTCCACAATGCTTGACACGTAATAGAATGCTTGTTGAACCAATTGTGTCATCAGTCACATGCCAGGCAGACATCTAAAGAAACTATTTAGTCCACCCTTCTAAACTTAGCAATCGTATATATGCATCAACATGCATATCTAAATCCTTAATACTCATAGGACTATGGTCCTGAAAAACCATAGTTAAGTTTTGAACCTTAATATAGTTCAAAACTATGGCAGTGAATGCTGGGTACAAGTCCCAGTTTTGCTGCTTACCAGTTACAGATTACATGATCTTGGGCAAGTCATTTACAACGTCAAAAATCTCAATTTCCTTACAGGGAAGGTCGTTGATACCTCTAAACAGCATTCTGTTCTAACTTGTTTCTCTTTGTGGCACCCTTACTGCCTCCGGCTTCTTTTACTTCCGTTTTGGTTTCCTGCTTCCCAGCTGGGCCAGCTCCGTTTTTCTGCAGAATGGGCAAACCTGTCTAAAGTAAAAATAAAATAAGGTTTTAAAAAAATCACAATGTCAATCTCTAAATGAGTCATATGTCACAAGGCATTTTAGCATAATGGTAAAGAGAATGATGGCTGAATCCTAAGGCATTTGATACTTGGCAGACCCGGATGCCAGTTCTGATTCTGACGGCTACCAACCATGTGATCTTGGACAAGTTACTTAACCTCACTACGCTTGGTTTTCTCATTTGTACCTCCCTGTGGTGAGGTTTTAAGTGACAGCAGACATATACAACGCTTAGCACAGGGCCTGGTACACAAAGAGGGAGCAATTGATACCAGTTATTATTCTCTTGGCAAACACGATCTCTAAATTAGTTTCCCCAGAATGAAGGTGACATAGATTCATGACGTTTATTAAAGTTTGGAAGAGTCCCATATGCTAGTCCTTTAATTCCATTCATCCTCCAGTGAAAATCTCCATCTGGATAGCAATTTACACATCCAGATCCACTTTCACAAATACTGCGTTTTAACCTCTACCTTTTAGTCTTTTTCTTTTTTATATGCCACACAGTATTATCCCAAGCCCCAATTTTTACACACAAAAAGATGACAAAAATCAAAGAAAACGGAGTATTGGCTATTAGTTACCATCAAACTTAAGCAAATATTCCTAAACATTTAATGAATTAATTAGCTGGTTTTTTCCCTTAGTAAGACTAGTATAGAGGATCATTATTTTTGCTTTATAAATATTTTATTAACGTGTTAATTCAACATGAATTATGCCGACATGAAATTAACATGCAGGGCTAGAGACCCGCAGAGATATATTATCTCTTCTACTTTGAGAGAAGAGAGTACTATGTGCGCTAAGGGCCGGTGTCAGTTCAAACGGGAAATGCTTGCTGACCGGCCGCCCCTCAGCAAGATTTCGATCCCCTGCTGAGTACAATTATTCCTACATAACACTAGGTGCTCCTACTGTGTGCCCTGCAGAGACAGGAGAGCTGAAGCTGCATCAAACGATTCCTAAACGTAAAAGAATGTTTTCTAGTTGTGGAAGAGAAGACAAAAAAACAACACCAGACGATACATAATCACATGCTACACTATTCAGGACAGACTGTGAATGCCCGCAGGTAGTGGTTTTCAAAAACGCTAGGCACCTGGAGTTCTAAATAAATCCTTTCCTCTGCATCCAATATGTAAAAGAGACACAAGAGGATTGAAGAAGTGGAGAATCCCTCCCCCGTGGCCTTCTAGTGGCAGAAATGACAGGTTTTAAAACTGCCAGGACTTGAGAGATGGGTAAGGTTTGCAGGACACAGGTGGGGAGGAAGGCATTCCAGCTAGGAGGAAGAGTAAGGGCAAAGGCCAGGTGGAAATTCAAAGTAAGAAGCTCTGTGCCGTCCTGGTGAACAACTAGTGAGAAGGTAGTGAATAGGTGGTAAAAGGCTCCCACACGGATGCTTCTGTTTCCCAGCTTGAGCTGATTTTTTTTAATATTTTAAGCCTGGTGAAATAGTTAACACACTCCCTAAACCAGGGCAGATGGTAAACTTAAGGTTAACGGTGTACAGTCAATGAAGGTGTCGTGTCATTATTCTTTGTTTCAGAATCATTTCAAGTAGTTGTCAGAGGTAACGGCTTCCGACACGCCCGCAATGTGGACAGGGTCCTCTGCAGCTTCAAGATCAACGAGTCAGTGACGCTCAGTAAGTTCTCGTGGAGTTTGGGGGTTTCTACCACCTGCTTCACCTGCTTCGGGGAAGGGACTCCCCAGCGCCATCTTCTAGCAAGGCCACACACAGGAAACTACAGAGAAGGGTCTTCTCTGCTAGAAAGGCCACCAGCAAGGGCATAGCTAGCTGCTGCGGCACGCTTGCTCCCATCAGGAGAGGCAGCAGGCACTTGTTTTCCAGTCCACCAGCATTTGTACCAAGTTCAAAACTCTCAGCTGTCAGTGCAGGCCCTGGCTGCTTAGGGCTTACAAAGCTCGATGTTCCTTAACAAGGTATCCGGGACTCTCAAGCACAAGAGGGAAAAATAAATGGTCTAAATTTATTAATTCTGAGTAAACTAAAAGCCAAACTGTTCGACTTGCATGTGTAGCTTCTGGAAGTTTGTTCAATCTGGATGATTCTTGCTTTGGAGTCGCCAAAAAACTCTCATCAGGGTGAATACCTGACCTGAAATACAGGCATATGGAAGTAAAACTAAGTGCATTTCATGGGAAAAAAATGAATTGTCATAACATTGGCACTTTCACAAGACATTTGTAGCAGGCAAGTTCTTAATTTAAAGACGTGTGTGATTCAGATTGCTGTCCAGGAAAGATGGGGGAGACAGATTATGGAAAGACACATGGCCAGGAGCCCTGGTTATTATTTACATTTGGCATTTATCACACAGATAATTATTGGTTCCGTATCTGCAGCGATAGACAGTAATAACATACTGTATTTTCTGTAGTGCTATGACATTTTAAATACCACACATCTTTTTGCCACAACTGCCCTGGGAGGTAGAAAGAGCAAAGAGGAAGGAAAGGATACTCAAGCTTATTGACTAACCATTCACGGTAGTTTGGTCCTCCTGATAGCGTTACGGAGTAGGTACTATACTGTTTTTAAAAAGGAAGAATTGAAGGGTATGCCTTTTCCCCTCTATAGCATCCTGAAACCCACTTCAATATTTAAACAGAGGTATGCAATGGCATCTTTACAAACATCTGGAATTCCTGAATTTGGAATAATTCCAAAGATTTGAAACAGTCAGTTATTTTTTCTTGATACTTGGAAATGCCCTCACGTATCCAAAAAGTACATGCTATTTGAAAACATCTTGAAGTATCCCCAAGAAGTCACAGTGTGAAAGTTGGCCGCGCACCCTCTAGAGTCCTTCCTTTTTTTCCCCTTTAATTTGTGATGTCGTTCAAGTCCACCTTCCCTCTCTCCTTAACCAGAATCTTAAATCTAAGATCAGAAACTCCTGAGCGTTAAACTCAAAAGACATCAACACCTTCCAAAGAAGGCTTCCCAGACAAGCAAGCCTTTGGACCCAACCCCTCTCTGAACATGAATGGACATGGGGTGTAGCGTTGCCGTTGCTTGAAAAGTTACGCAGAGATGCTATATTAAGATAACCAAAAAATGCAAATTTACTATGGATTCGTAGAGTGACATATTGAATGCATATTTTCCAGCTTCTCCATGGAATTTTATTTCTTGGGAAACTAGCTTCTCTTCCTTTCCTCATACAAACTTGCAAACACCCGCACAGGCTCTCCACCTGATTCATAATCAAAAAGGAATAAAGGCCTTTGGGGTAGGGATTTAGCTTAAACCACAAACCTAATTGTGCCTCCAACACAAGTGCTGACAGTTTGGAGAAAAGAAAGGCAGTGACTCAACCACATTATATGCTGCAAGTAACACTCCTGAACTCAAACAAATAGCTATTAAAACTATTCTAGCTAAGGGGAAAATATTGGAATTTGAAGAAAAGTTGTCATTCATTTATTAATTCATCTGTTCTTTTACATTCAGTAAATAATATGAACAAGAAACTGTGGAGGACAGAAAAGATAAATAAATTTTAAAATGCAACATATTCAATTCTACATTTTTCTACCAACCTTATGAATGTAAGTATCTCATTGAGTTGTCCCCATAAAATAAAATAAATTTAGATTCTTTTACTTTTCCCATTCTCCTTTCCCACTTCTACATCCAAGTTTTAAATTATCTGTTTTAATTTTTATAGTATATATTTCCTCTTTCAAGATTTTTTCCTAAATACTGCATTACATTTTATAATAAAAAAAAGACAATAGAAGTGCCCTTATCAACCATAATAAGACTAATTGCAGGCCGGATAATGAAGCTATGGCTGTTATATTATAAGCCTTGGAGTCTTCAACAAATAAAATATTATTTGTAGCAGATTATATAAAGAAAAACAGTTAAATAACAAATTGAAAAGACTATGAACACCCTTTAACATTATTGCACTAAGACACAAATAAAACACCAACATATTAATACCAAAATGTTGAAGTTGTTTAAATATATTCTTAGATGATAAATATACCCAGAAAATAAAAAGCATAGGTTAATACCTATGTCTCTCCTGCTTTCCTTGCCTTTGCTTAAAAAGAAAGTAAACAAATCAACCACTTAGGAATCTAAAACAATTTCTGGACTTGTTTCTGGTCAATATAATAGATCCAAAATTCTGCATAAAATATGATTTTAAAAATTGTGACATGTGGCCTTGCTCAAGGGAATGAGGAGGAAACCCCCAGGCACAGGAGACAAAAAGGGAATGCAAAATCTAAGCAGGAAGCAAAGCTCTGGGGGCTCTGGGCCTGAGGGGTCTTCAGACTGTGATCTTGCTACTGATGTAGATACAGGGCACCAGCAAGACAAGCAGGCAAAAGCAGAGCCCCCTGTAGAAATCAGGCTCCGAGGGCTGTACCAGACATTGAATGGGGACAGGGAAATCTGCTCAGTGATTCAAGGAAGCAGGCAGGGGAATAAAGGTAAGATGTTTTACCAGCCGCATAATACAGAAGCACCAAGTCAGGAAACTAACTCCAAAATATGTCCGTGGCCATCCAGATCCCTGTGGCCCTGGCAGAGACAGTATACATCCAGTCCAACCTACACTACTCCTGAGGCCATAACCCCCTCTGAAGATGGGCTCGCAGCACCAAATGATAAATCATATGATAAGAGATGAAAGAAAAGGGAGAACAAGCAAGAAAACTGAAGAGCAATTTGAAAGAGGATGTAAAATAAACACATTTAAAATGTCTAAAAACAAGAAAACAAGTCAAATAAACAGTCTACACCTTACACCTAAAGGGACTAGAAAAATAAGAACAAACAAAACCCAAAGTTACTAGAAGGAAAAATAAATAAAGATCAGAGTGTAAATAAAACAGAGAACTAAATAACAGTAGAAAAGATCAATGAAACTAAGAGCTGTTTCTTTGAAAAGATTGACAAAATTGATAAACCTTTAGCCAAACCCATCAAGAAAAAGAGAGAGAGGATCCAAATAAATAAAATCAGAAGTGAAAGAGAAGTTACAACCGACACCAGAGAAATACAAAGGATCATAGGAGATTACCATTGGGTTGGCCAAAAAGTGTCTTCGGTTTTCTAAGAAAAAATAAAAGACACATTTTTCATTTTCACTAAGAATTTTATTGAACAACTTTATTCACCATTTTGTTCCACTACCTTCTGCCATTTTTCAGGCAACTTCATAATTCCATCTTCCCAAAACTTTTTATCATTTTAAGCAAAGAACTGGTCCAGTTGCCTTTTACAGTCTTCCAGGGAATTGAAATTTTTTCCATTAAGAGAATTTTTTAAAGACCGAAATAAATGGAAATCAGAAGGTGCAATGTCTGGTGAATACGGCAGATGAATCAGAACTTCCCAGCCAACCTGTAACAGTTTTTGCCTGGTCATCAAAGAAACATGCGGTCTTGCGTTATCCTGATGGAAGATTGTGCGTTTTCTTTTGACTAATTCTGAACACTTTTCATCAAGTGCCACTTTCAGTTGGTCTAATTGAGAGCAGTACTTGTTGGAATTAATCGTTTGGTTTTCTGGAAGGAGCTCATAATAGAGGACTACTTTCCAATGCCACCATATACACAACATCACCTTTTTTGGATGAAGACCAGCCTTTGGTGTGGTTGGTGGTGGTTTATTTCACTTGCCCCACGATCTCTTCCATTCCACATTGTTGTACAGTATCCACTTTTCATCACCCATCACAATTTGTTTTAAAAATGGAATGTTTTCATTACGTTTCAATAGAGAATCGCATGTGGAAATATGGTCAAGAAGGTTTTTTTCCACTTAACTTATGTGGAACACAAACATCAAAGTGATTAACATAAATAACCAAGCTGATGCAAATGATTTTCAGCACTTGATTTGGATATTTTGAGCATTTCGGCTATCTCCCACGTAATATAACGATGATTGTTCTCACTTATTGTTTCAATTTGATCGCTATCAACTTCAAGTGGTCTACCCGACTGTGGAGCATCGTCCAGTGAGAAATCCCCAGCATGAGACTTTGCAAACCACTTTTGACATGTTCGATCAGTCACAGCACCTTCTCCATATGCTGCACAAATCTTTTTTTGTGTTTCAGTTGCGTTTTTACCTTTCTTGAAATAATAAAGCATAATATGCCAAAAATGTTGCTTTTTTTCTTCCATCTTCAATATTCAAATGGCTACACAAAAATTCACCAATTTTGATAGTCTTTTTTAAAATGCACGCTGATATGACTGCCGTCACATACAATCTAACAAAACTGTTTCGAATGAAGTTAAAGACAACTAAATGCTACTAGAGACATCTTATGGAAATAATCAAACAAACCTTTTGGCCCACCCAATACAAACAATTATATGACAATAAAATGGACAACCTAGAAGAAGTGGATAAATTCCTAGAAATGTGCAATCTCCCAAGACTGAATCAGGAAGAAATAGAAAATATGAACAGGCTAATAATGACCAGTAATGAAATCCAATCGTTACTTTAAAAAACTTTCAACAAATGAAAGTCTAGGACCAGACAATTTCACAGGGAAATTCTACCAAACTTCAAAGAAGAGTTAACATCTATCCTTCTCAAACTGTTCCAAAAAAAAAAAGAGGAATTCTCCTGAACTCATTCTACAAAGCCAACATCACTCTAATAACAAAACCAGACAAAGATACCACAAAAAATAATTAAAGGTCAATATCACTGATGAACATAAATGCAAAAATCCTCAACAAAATATTAGCAAACTGAATTGAACAATGCATTAAAAGGATCATACACCATGATCAAGTACGATTTATCCCAGGAACACAAGGATGGTTCTGTATCCACAAATCAATCAACATAATACACCACATTAACAAACTGAAGAATAAAAACCATATGATAATTTCAATAGATTCAGAAAAAGCTTTTGACAAAATCCAACATCGATTTATGGTAAAAACTCTCCAGAAAATGGGCATAGAAGGAACATACTCAACATAATAAAGACCATGTATGACAAACCCATAGGCAACATCATAATCAATGGTGAAAAGCTGAAAGCATTTCCTGTAAGATCAGGAACAAGACAAGGATCCCACTCTTGCCAGTTTTATTCAACATGGAATTGGAAGTCCTAGCCACAACACTCAGAAAAGAAAAAGAAATAAGAGGCATCCAAATTGGAAAGGAAGAAGTAAAACTGTCACTGTTTGCACATGATATGGTTCTGTACATAGAAAATTCTAGAGACACTACCAAAAACCATTTGAACTGAAATGAGTTCAGTAAGGTGGTAGAATACAAAAGTAATATAAGCAAATATGTTGCATTTCTAAATACTAGTTACGAACTATCAGAAAGAGAAATTAAGAAAACAATCACATTTAC
Organism: Physeter macrocephalus; assembly: GCF_002837175.3. NCBI lineage: Eukaryota > Metazoa > Chordata > Mammalia > Artiodactyla > Physeteridae > Physeter > Physeter macrocephalus. Next base: position 83,745,251 of record NC_041225.1, read on the forward strand.
AATTGTATCAAAAAGAATAAAATACCTAGGAATAAATCTGATCAAAGAGGAAAAAGATTTGTATTCTGAAGACTATAAGAGATTGATGAAATAAATTCAAGATGACAAAATAAATGGAAAGATATTTGGTGTTCATGGATTGGAAGAATCAATATTCTTAAAATGACTATACTACCCAAGGCAATCTACAGATTCAGTGCAATCCCCATCAAAACGCCAATGGCATTTATCACAGAACTAGAACAAATAACTCTAAAATTTGTATGGAAACCCAAAAGACCCCAAATAGCCAAAGCAATCTTGAGAAAGGAGAACAAAGCTAGAGTTGTCACACTCCTTGATTTCAAGCTATACCACAAAGTTACTGTAATCATAGCAATATGGTACTGGCATGAAAACAAACACATAGATCAATGGAACAGAATAGAGAGCCTAGAAATAAACCCATGCTTATATGGTCAATTAATCTACAACAAAGCAAGCAAGAATATACAATGAGAAAAGACAGCCTCTTCAATAAGTGGTGTTTGGAAAACTGTACTGCAGTGTGCAATAGAATCAATGTGGACTACTTTCTTATAGTATATGCAAAAGTAAACTCAAAAATGGATTAAAGACTTAAATGTAAGTTCTGAAACCATAAAACTAGAAGGAAACATAGGCAGTACTCTCTTTGACATCTGTCTTAGCAATATTTTTTTGGATCTGTCTCATCACACAAGGGAAACAAAAGCAAAAATAAACAAATACACCAACCTAAAAGCTCTTACACAGCAAAGGAAACTATCAGCAAAAGGAAAGGCCACCTATTGAATGGGAGAAGATATTTGTAAACTATATATCTGATAAGGGATTAATATTCAAAATATACAAAGAACTCATACAACTCAACATCAAAAACAATAAACAGCCCAATTAAAAAACGGGCAGAGAATCTAAATAGACATATTTCCAAAGAAGACACACAGATGGCTAACAGGCACATGAAAAGATGCTGAACATCACTAATCATCAAAGAAATGCAAATCAAAACCACAAAGAGTTACTACCTCACACCTGTCAGAATGGCTATCATCAAAAGATAAAGTGCTGGCAAGGATGTGGAGAAAAGGGAACCCTTGTGCAATGTTGGTGGGAATGTAAAGTGGTGCAGCCACTGTGGAAGACAGTATGGAGGTTCCTCAAAAACTGAGAAATAGAACTGCTATATGATCTAGCAATTTCACTTCTGAGGATTTACCTTAAGAAAACAAAAACATTAATTTGAAAAGACATATGCACGCCAGTGTTCATTGCAGCATTATTTACGACAGCCAAGATGTAGAAGCAACAAACAACCAAAACAAAATGAAAACTGATTTCTAGATGCAGAGAAAAGAATGGGAGGAGGGAGGTTGGAGGGGGGGTGAAATAAGTGAAGGGAGTTAAGAAATACAAACCTCCAGTTATAAAATAAATAAGCCACAGGGATTTAATATACAGCAGAAGGGATATGGTTAATTATATTGTGATGACTTTGTGTGGGGACAGATGGGTACTAGATTTATCATGGTGCTCATTTCATAGTGTATGAAAATGTCAAATTACTGTGTAGTACACCTGAAACATAATATTGTACATCAACTAATTTCAATTAAAAAACGAAATAAAGTGTGTGAAGAAATCAAACAGACCAAAGGGGAAGAACATTCAACAAAGGCACATTTGCAGAGAACACAGTGTAAATTTTAGAGCTGAAGAAGTTTATTCACTGAAATACAACTTAATGGATAGACTAAGCAGTGTGATTAGACACAGATGAAGACGAAATGCATGAACTGGAAGAGAGATATGAGAAAATCGTACCCCTCTCAACTAAAGCACCAGACCCAGATTTTTTTCATCTAAGTTTTACCAGACTTTAAGGGACAGATGACTCATATCTGATACATAACTCTTCCAGAGAAAAGAAATAGAGAAAAAGGGTTTTAATTCATTTTATGAAAATTATATAATCTTGAATTTTTTAAAAACTGGACAAGACACTAGTAGTAGAAAATATTTGAAATCAATTTCTTTGATGACAAACATAAATAAAATATTGGTAAACAAAATCCAGCAATGTATTTAAAAAGGACCAGGATAAGTAAGATAATTTTAAAGAATGAGGGGGAATTTGCCTCTCACATAGCAAAATTTTTTGATGCCAAGAAGACATTAAAGTTCATTATCCATTCCAAATTTTTAAAATATATACTTTTAGAAAACTAGGAGTAGGTTAAGACTTCTTTAACATAATAAAAAAACACATATAGATATTTAAATTCAAAACTCAACATCATTTTATGGTAAATCACTAAATAGAGATATTAACTTTACAGTTAGGAAGAAAAAAGCAGGAAAACTCGTTTCACCATTATTATTTAACATTAATCTGGAAGTTCTAGCAGTACGGTCCAATAGAACTTTCTGTGATAATGAAAATGTTCTAAAATGTAGCCAGTATGGTAGCCACAAGCCACGTGTGGCTTATTGGGGACTTGAAGAGTGACTGGTGCAGTTGAGGAACTGAATTTTTAAATTCATTTAATTTTAATTAACTTGAATGTCAATAGCCACCTATGGATAGTGACTACTGTATTATACAATGCTATAGGCATTACAGTAATGCAAGAAAACTAATGAGAGATATAAGTACAGGAAACGGAAGCCAAACATTATTACTTTAAAATGATGGTTGTGTCGTCCTGCAAAACTAAATGAGAATCAACAGACTACTACACTAATAAGAAGGTTATTAAACTGGACGATTTCAAAATAAATACCTCCCTTATAATAATCAATAGCTTTGCCAGAATCTAGCAATGACCGAACATCACAGGAAAAATACAGCAGCAACATATAAAATCTGGTAGGAACTAATTTGACCAAATTTGTAGAGACATGTAGGAAGAAAATTACACAACTCTGTGAGGGAAATGAAGAAAATGTAAGTCAATACAGAGGCAGTATAGACTCATGGCATAGAACGTACACTGGAACCACCCAGGAAAAGAACCCTGTTTCTGTCTTAAAGCTTTGTGAGCATGGCAAGTTACAGTATTTAACATCTCCAAGCCTCAATTTCTCTATCTGTAAAATGAGCATGGCAATAATAGCACCTCTGTGGTGGACTGTTATGATGTTTCAGTGTGAGAATTAGGGCTCAGAACAGGGCCAAGCATGCAGTAAGCAGTCGATCAATGTTGGCTGCTAATATTAATTTATTATTATCATTATCACTATTATTCAATGGAGCGGCAATTGAGGATTGTAAAGATACCGGTTGTCTTCAAATTAATATTTACTTTTACTACATTCCCAGTGAAAAGTCCAATGGGACTTTTGAAGTTAACAAAATAATTCTAAAGTGTATATATGGAAGAATAAACATTTAAGAATAGCCAAGAAAAATGTGGAAACTTGCCCTAGCCGATTTTAAGATGTATAAAAAAGCTGCAGTAATTTAAACAGTGTATGACTGGTGCCACAAAAGGCAAACCAAACATTAGAACAGGAAAAACGAAGTCCATAGAGAGCCAAGCACTTCTGTGAATTTAGTATAAAATAAAATGACCTTTCTTATCCGTGGGAAAAGAGTGGATTATTCAAAAATGGTATTGAGACAACTGGCTAACCTCTTGGAAAAATGATTCAGTTCAATTTTTATCTCACACCTTACATCTAAACAAATTCCAGATGAAAAATTTAAATGTGAACATGAAACTATAGAAGTTTTAGAAGGAAACAAAAATAAATATTTACATAATTTTCCAGTGGGGAAAGACTCTTTAAGCATAACTCTGAACGGAGATACCATGAAGGAAAATTTGAATGGTTTGAGTACATATTTTTTAATTCTTTAAACCTCCCCCCCTCCAAAAAATCTAAAGGGAAGCAGAAAACATGCTAAATTATTTATAAGACATAGAACAAACAAAGGGTCAATAACTTTAATACGTAGACAGCTCTTACAATCAGTAGAAAAGGTGAGCACATCGATGAGTAAAAGATATGAAAAGGAAATTTACAAGAAAAATAATGGCAAATAAGCATGTGGAAAATGCTCACTGTAATCAAGGAAGCACAAATTAAAATAATCTATCAAACTGGCAAAGATTAACAAAAAATACAGTTCCCAGTATTGGCAAAGATATAAAGTAAGAAGTGTTTTCATTCATCATTGGTGAGAGAGACCATTGAATCTTTTGGAATTTTTTTTTTTTTTTTTTTGGCTGCGTGGTTCCCCAACCAGGGATTGAACCCAAACCGCCCAACCCCTCCGCCGGCAGTGAAAGCCTGAAATCCTAACAACTAGACCACCAGGGAACTCCCCAGGAAGGCCATTCTTAAAATGAATCAACTGCTTTTATACATTTTTTGACCCAGAATTTCAATTTCAACTTCATCAAAAGGAAATGATTGAGAATGTTAACAAAGACTCAGCTACAAGATGTTCATCATAATATTGCTTATGATGGCAAAAAGAAAAAAGGAGACAGAGAGGAGGGAGGAAGGGAGAGGAAGGAAAGAAAGTAAACAAATGGAAACATTTAAATGGTAACATAAATGTTTAGTTAGTTAGTTAACTTGTTAACTAACTAGTTAATTTGTTATATAAATTATACTTTACCCTTAAATAATTAATACTGGGGGAAAGATGAATAATTACTTATGTGGGAAAGATGTTAACGATACTGCTTCATATGTTAAAAATAAGTTACAAAACGGCGCCTTGATGCTATTCCTGTTTTAGACACATACATTTATATGCAGAGACAGAGAGAACGGTGAAAGACACACAACCAAATGTTAACAGTAGTTACCTCTGAATGAGACCACTATTAGTTTTTACTTTCTTCTTTCTGTTCATCTAAGTTTTCGAAGTTTTCTATGATCGTATGTCCCTTCCGTCATAAGAAAAAACAAAACAAAACCACGACGATTATTTAAATTTTAACTTTAAAATTCTTGTTAATTATTTAGGCCAAGCACGCATCTTAAGTTTAGCATTTGGTTGGTTCTCCAGTCACCAGGCTGAACTCACTCCTGGCCAAGATAATATCTTGGAAATCTTCACACAAACTTTATTTATTCTGGATGCACTTTTTCCTACTCCAGTATTCGGTGTGTTGTGCCAAGAAAGGATCCACTTTCAATTGGAAATCCACTTGTAGAGAGATTAGAATGCTAAAAAGGAGACGCTGGGGTAGGAGCTGACAAATGATCCATTTTAACGAACAGTAAATAAAAAATGAATGTTTTTACTATTACAATAATGAAAAACATGCTAGACTATCCCGGTGTTACGTGGAGAATTATGAGGTATATGACTATAAACAAAGGAAACTGATTTTTAACAAACTTACTAAAATTCAATTGAAAGGCCATGTGACAAATCAGTTTCCTGGTTTTAAAGGCACATTTCTTTTTTGATGCAAAATTTTGTTTCTCAGCTTGATCTTCAGTCTTATTCACAAGACATGGCTCTGGTTTACTTTTGGTTCACTCTCAAAGCATAAAACGTTGCCCCCTTTGAAGATTTTTTTTTTTTCAAACTGAACATTAGTCATGAAAGCAGCTCTAACAGTTCGAAAGAGGGGCTCACTTCCCAAGGGGATGAGAGACAATGCTCACTCGAATGTAGGATTTCCATTGTGTTTGTTTTCAAAAATCTGTCCAGTTATCCAGAAACTATACTTTATCTTAGAAAACATCTGGTCCTCGGGGGCTGTGGGCCCCTTAAGGGAGAAGTGCACCTATGGTGGCAGATGGGGAGGAGAACACAGACTTCCCAAACAAAAGCCTATTGTTTCCTTTCTCACTGGTTAGAGTGTTGCACCTATGGGTGAAAAAGGTACTTAGTGCAATTTGGATGCATTCGTAGGGGTTTGATGTCATATGAAGATGATAGAATGTCACTTTGTGCAACTCAGAGTGAAGAGATCTAAAGGAGCATCTCGTCTCATGGTTCTTAATCAGAATCCCCCAGGAGCTTCATCCAAGTGATAGCAGCCACTGATTGCTGAGCACCTACCCCTTCTGTTCCTGAACTAGTTCATTTCATCCTCACAGGAGTCCAGTGAGGGAGGAGTTATTTGTATCCCCATTTTGCTGATGAGGGAACTGAAACTCAGAGGTGAAGTACCCAAGGTCACCCAGATGGCCAGAGGTGGAAGCAGTTTGGACCCCAGGCAGTCTACTCCAGAGGCTTTTGTCCACTTCTCTACATTGCTTCCTAAACACAGATCCCCACGGGTCCCTGGGTCCCCTGATCCCGAAGGCCCACATCACTCTGATGTGTGCCTGATTTGGAGGCCCTGATTTTCACTGCTCCCTCTCATAGTATAGACAGGAAACCTCAGCTCAGAGAGATTTAGCTATTTGCCCAAGGCCACAGAGCATGTTAGAGAGTCAAGACTTAAACTCTGGTTCAAGGAAAAAAAGCCCTGGACCAGGGAACAAAGAGCCCAGGCTTTAGAAAGTCAGTATATGCAGCTGACTGTGTGATCATAGGGAAACCACCCCTTCTGGTTCCCCAAATGGTCCTTCTTTCTTAAACTTCACAGGCTTTTCATGTATCTGCCCATGTTTCCCTTTTGCCCCTGCTTTCAGAGGGAGTTTGGGTTTCACCCAGTTGCTTCTGAAGTGGCTCCTGCCAAGACTGTGTTAGTCCGTGTTCCTATCGTTCAGATCCAGACAAAAATATAGATAAGTGGAAATTTACTGCAGTTTTGCTTGGTCAGATAAAAACCCCAAGAATCTGGGATGGGGTGGGGATAAAAGAGAAGTTGCCACCAAAAGTAACTAACTGGTAAAGATTTTCATTCAGGGGCAAACGAGCTTCTTCCAAGGGCAAGTTGACACAGTCCAAAGTTAACTGCAGCAGTGCCTGGTAGACAGTCAAACTTGACTTTGCCCCTGTTCTACCAAGCGTGCAATTGCTTCCAAATGAAAACTGTAAGCTGCCTGTGGACTCTGGCACACAGTGGTCTTCTTTGAAGCATTGTTGGAAGGGAGATTTGCTTGTGAACTTCCCTGAAACTGCTGTTATCCCAGCCCTGTTATCCTGATAGAGGAAGTTGGCACCCCCTCTATTCTGCACCAGATGACTGGACTTTTGTGATGATGCCTTTCCTCATGCCATACTGCTCCTTTGTCACTTCAGTAGGATGGTGGAAGAAAAAGTGGTTAACATAGAGATGGGCCAGACTCGTGGGAACCCCAGGCAGGCTAATAACCTATGCCCCCTTCAAACTGACATTCTTTAAATATTTGCTCAACATTCATATAGAGGAAAAGTTGGGTGTTGCTGAGGGAAAGGAAGAGAGTGCTACTGAAATATCTCTTCTCCATGCAATTTAGCTCTGTCTCCGGCTCTGCATACCACAGCAACTTAGTGGCGTCCACTGTCACTCAAGTGTGTGCCTGGGGTCTCCTTCCCACCGCTTCTCTAAGTTTCTGTATAGGTTTATGTTCTTTAAGAACGGTCAGCATTTGCCATAATTCATGGCCGTGATCCTGTGGAAGGCTTTAGCCATTTTAGTAGACTTGCCGCTCAATCCCAGTTCCAAAGGTAAACCCTTCCAAACCTAATTGTGCACAGATGAAAGAGAAAGACTTCGTATGTCAGGAGACACATACCTTGTGCGTGAATCCTGAACTGTCTTCAACCAAGTGAAAATAGAGCTTTAAAAAATAGATTTCTTCTTAGCGAATTACAGCTGTCTCAAGGGCACCACTTTTCTGACCTCACGCTCACAGATTTTTTTAAAGTTGATGCTTTGCTTAGAAGATAATTTGTAAGTTTTATAAATGTCAACAGTCAAGAATTTTTTGGTCTAGATTTACTGAGAGGAGGAAATATTTTGCAAGAGCCCCGAGCCCCATTATCTTCATTCGGTTTTCTTGCAATACCTAAATCTGTCCCTATTAACTTTGGATAGAGATGTTGCCAAACACCACAACATTATGCGTAGTATGATTCCAATCATGTGAAAAATAATATGCGTAGAAAAAAATTCTGAAATAGCATTAACAATGTTTATCACTGGAAGTTAGGATTACCAAGGATTTTCATTCTTTTTATCCTTTTTTTAAACTTTATTAATTTTTGGCTGTGTTGGGTCTTTGTTCCTGCGCGCGGGCTTTCTCTAGTTGCGGCAAGTCGGGGCTGCTCTTCGTTGCGGTGCTCGGGCTTCTCATTGCGGTAGCTTCTCTTGTTGCAGAGCACGGGCTCTGGGCTCATGGGCTTCAGTAGTTGTGGCATGTGGGCTCAGTAGTTGTGGTGCACGGGCTTAGTTGCTCCTCAGCATGTGGGAACTTCCCGGACCAGGGTTCGAACCCGTGTCCCCTGCATTGGCAGGCGGATTCTTAACTACTGCGCCGCCAGGGATATACGTCTCTGTATTTCTCAGACTTCTCACACTCACTGTGTGTTACTTTTATAATTACTGAAAAAGCAGTAAATATGAGCAGAAAGCAGTTTATATCCTGAGAAGTCAAACTAGCTGTGCTAAAGACCAGTTCTAAAAGCTGGTGGGTCCAGAGCCACAGAGGTCAAGCCTTGTGCGGCACTGGGGAATGTGTAAGCCCCCAAAAGACAATCCAGGGACCAGCAGGGCTGCTGGCTCCCATCCCTGTTCTCCTCTGGGAGTGCACTCATGGTCCCTCACCTTTTACTTCTGGGGCCATGATGTAATCTTGATCCTCGTGTACACAACGTTCAAGTTAACCGACTTATCTTTTTCTAAGACTGCACTCAGCTCTTTGTCCTATACTGGTATTTGTAGGTGAGGTGCTCTGACTCTACAGCCTTCCTACCCACGTCAGCTCAGAGCCTCAACAGCAATCTAAGTCCCACTTCTGGAGTGCCCCCATTTCAGTTGTAAAGCTCCAAATGAGTATTATTCCACCTTATAGGTGAGAACTCTGGGTTATGGGGAGGGTTACGTAGCCAGTAGGTAGCAAGCTGTGTTGGGACTCCAGGGCCCAGGCTCCTAATGTGCTCATGGCGCCTACTCTAATCTGCCCCAGAGAACATGGAGGGAAACTAAAAGACTATCCCGGACACCTACACACACACAGGAGCTGGGGAAAATAATCATGTATAGCCCAGGGAACTTACCTGGAGCCTGTTGACCAAGCTCATCACCTGATCGCATAGCAACTAGCCAGTGAGGGCTTCCAAGGAAACCTTGCAACAACTCCAGGCTAGCGAATGGATAGATAGGTGTGGGTCGTGTCTGAGGAAAACGATGGTGGCCAGCTTGGTTCTGCCATATTAAAGGCACCCCTCTGGCTTCAGCTGGGCCTGAGAGGACGTTACGGCAGACGTGTATGTTCTGAGGATTGTTCCCAACTTGGCCTCACCCACCTGTGCTTCACTACCGGCTCTTCCCATTCTGTGCTGACTCTTGTTTCTCATTGCTCTGACCTCAGAACCACTGTTCAGCCTTTCCAAGTAGAAGCCGCCCTCTCCACTTTCCAAATCTCTGCTTTGTCCCCTTACGTAGAGTTTTAGGTCTTCTAACAAAAGAATCCATAGGCTTGTGATCTCAGCCATCTATGAAAACCTTCCAGCCTAGGGGCTGACACATAGTACATGCCTAATAAATGTTAGCTTCTTTCTACTCTAAGCCATGGGATCCCACTTAGCTTTGCAGTAAGACCCCCATGTTTGTGAATTTTCATTGCAGGAGTCCCAGTAGAGCAATCGACCACCTCCTTTCTGGCTAGGACCCCAGAAAGCTCAAGCCAAGTTGAATTTCATCAACTTGGAGTCCTGCTGAGTACCATTTTATTTCAGGTTTCTGCACAGTATTTTAAAAGTTGAACTTTTTTAAAAAGCTGGTTACTGTTCAAGTCGGTGAAAAGGTAGAAACATTCAGTCTCACTCTAGCTTGTCTGTTCTGTCTTAATTCAGAGACACATTCCCCAACCAGCTGATAATTTGGTGCTGAACAGTTATACTTGGCTCAGGGATGCCACAAAAATCTCCCTAGACCCAGGGGAGATGGGGAGAAAGAGTGGGTGAGCTCATTCAGTCCCTAACCTCCACTATTTTGTCACAGTAGGAATGTAAACTCTTCTCTGGAGCTTACATCAGCTTTGGGAGGGTTTCAACAAGCTCCCTTAGATAAGACTAAGGGTTATTTTTCTTGTCCTTTTGGCCAGAAATAAATATTTATATCAAGAAAGGATTGCCAAGACTTGGAAAGGATTTCAGTTATTTAATCAGCCCTGTGAAAGGATCCACTGTGATTGGTGTTTGAGTTCGCTAATAAATTTTAATCCTGGTTTCATCCCAAATCCATTAGACAGTTATGAACTGCAGGGAAGAATTCTGGAAACTTCTTCACCAGTCTGAAAAGAATTACATTGATCCAAGATCAAAACCTGGGAATGTACACATTTGAATGTATGGTTCTGGGACATGGGTTCATTACAGTAGGTCAGGGTCTCTCAGAAGACAGCGGAAACCTTATCACAGAGCTTCTCAACCCTGGTTGCCTCTCGTGGAAGACAAGCCTCCTACTGCTATCCAACCTCACCCGTGGAGAAACTTGATCGTTTGCCTCCGAAGCTGTCAGACTCAGTTCCTGGTATACCTCAGGCTACATCATAAAACTAGCTGTGAGATTATGACAATATAAAATGGCTAACTAGTTTAAATTATATCTGTAAAAAAGAAAAACTAGCTGGGTTGACCATGGGCAAGTCATTTCAACAAAACCTGGGTTCGATTTCCAGCTCTTTTATTAGTGTGCAACACTAACTCAATTAACCAACTTCTCTGAGCCTCAGTTTCCCAAATTGTAAATTAATAATAATAATAATGTCAGATGAGACCATGGGTATATAGTGTTACACAAAATCAGTATGGAATAAATATAGATACATATAGATGTATGTGTAGATATAGATGTATGTGTGTGTACGTGTAGATATAAAATGCCTGTGTGTGTGTACATAGGTACACACACACACACACACACACACACACACACATTCACTAAAACATTTCATTTTCCCAGAAATTCCTAATGAGATCACACTCCTTCCTGGATGGGACTCAAACCCAGCCAAAACACAGACTGGGATTTGAACCCACAATCCCTGACTTAGGAGGGGACTTGAACCCACTGTCTTTTAATTGAAACTGCTCACCTGGTGTCAGGACTCAACTGAAGCTGAGGTTCTTTTGTCTCGTCTCGGAAAGAATTCAGTGTGAGGCAAAGTGGCAGGCAAAGAGTGAGTTTATTAGCACTGGGGGCTTGTGAGAGACACAGGAGGTCAGGCAAGGGAGTGCAGCCCTGAGAACAAAGAGGGCTACATTTTTATAATCAAAGAAAAAGTGGGGAGGGGAGAAGACCACCTTCTTCCTTATTTACATCATTAGTATCTCCTTACTCTATATTGTTTAACCAGAACTGTTATGGAGCTATTTAAATCGTATATATATTAGCAAAAGGGTGGTGACATATACTAAAATATGGTAATTCATCTCAGTTTACCGTATAATGTCCCCTTTCACCTAGATGCTTTCCCCTTTCAGCCTTTCTTGGCCACGTGCAAAAATGCTACCCTTCAAAGACCATTAACTGCCTGACTTCCTGTAACAAGATTCAGACTCCATATCTATTGTCTTGTGTTTTAACTTTCAGGGTTTGTGGCTTGAGTGTGCCTGGCACTTGAACGTGCCTGGTCTTCCTTCAAGCTAGTGTAGATTGTTGCTAGGTTACTGGATTCTTTTCTTGAGTGGTCAGTAACTTACAACAGTCTCCCAGACTCCCTTAAAATTCCCTCTCTATCTTCAATCCCCTAGTGGGATTTCTACTTATTTAATTATTCTATTCTATCCCTATCACTCATGCCTGAAAAGATGTTTGACAGCACAATGTAATCAAGCAATTAGACATTTTGAAATGTTTAATTTTCAGTTCCTCTGATTTTAAAGCACACATTCATTGTCTATTTCAAAGGCTTGGATACCCGTGTAATAATGTGGAGTAACATTTACTAAACGTTAATTAAGTGCCGAGTAACATACTTCCACGCACTTTTTCTCACTCCCCACACAGCCCCGCACAATGATCTCATCATGTTCACAGCCGAGGAGCTTGTCCCCAGTCACACACTAGTAAGAGGACCTGGGATATGAACCTGCATCTGTTTGACTCTGGAGTCTACCCGGCCCTGTGCCCCTTGTACTTATCCTCAGGGATGCTCAGATCCCAAGCCTGGGTGTCCGGTGTTTCGGTGTAAGGACATTCATTGATCCCCAGATCCTGATTTAAATCGAGCTCTGTTCGATTATCAGACTCTTGTAAGACAGATGCTTTGGATTCACCTGTGTCGTAGGTATACACTGAATTTGGAACTACCTTTGGCAAAAGGCAAGGAAATTTATATTTATAGATCATCTAAAAATCCCCGGAAGGTCTAGTTTCGAACTCCCGCCCCTCCCTAATTTCTTCCCAGCTCCCGGCATCCGTTTTCCTCGGCCACCCAGTGCTAACAAGCGTGTAATGGCCACCGGTGGACAGAGGACAAAGGCCCTCCAGAGGATGATGGCCCCATAAATGTCACCACACCACTGGCTTTGGCAGAGGTGGCCATGAGGTTGGCGTGGCCCCCGAGCCAAACGTGGCCCAGCCGAGGAGGAAGGCTTTGGGCCCTGCTTCCCAAGTGGACGTTCCAAGAAAGAGTCAGATGATCAAAGTTATGGAAACCAAATGGCCCTCCTTTGTTTAGAGAGAAAGAGGGAAAAAAAAGTCACTCATTTTTGTGGTAAAGTGGAACCAGGCTCCAAACCAAACAATCCCTCTCAGACCCGAAAATGCCAGCTCCCCAGAGCAGGCCCACAGCCTGAGAGGCTGATGAACTGATGGGAGGGCGTGTCGAGTTGGTGCTACGGCTTCGGCCGCGTCTCCTCCGTCCTCCCAGCGAGGGTCTCGTCTGCTTTGCTCCAGAAATAGCTGGTCTCCAGGCAGGAAAGGAAAATGAAAGGAGGGGGGAAGTGAGAAGCGGTCCACCTGACCTAGGCTGACCGAGCCAACCTTGGGCTCTCCCTCCCTTTCCTGTTGCGATGTAGGGAGGAGAGATGCTGCTCAGAGAGAGCCCAGGAAGGAGCCTGGGCCCCGGTGTGTGGCTGCAGTGCGCCCCCTTCAGCTCCCCCCGCAGAATGCAGTCAGGAGTCACGAGGCCTCCTGTGGCCACGCCGTGGCCGGCCTGTGACTCCGTGGGCAGGCTCCATGGGCAGGGATCTGCACTCCCAAGTATTACTAGAGCATTTGCAGCACCAAGATAAAGTAAATATAGGTTGTCATCAGCCACGCCTGGCCCGAGTTTGGTTTATCCTCTAATACGAGCCTTTCCTGGAACAGGGAGGCACTTGGTGGGAATACTGATGAATCCAGTTCTAGTCCTGGCTTTGCCTCTGACTCGCTGTGCAATCGGGGGTTACTGTGGCCTCTCTGAGCCTCCATTTTGCATCTGGAAAATGAGCCCAGTGAGCCCTGCCTTGCCTTGGTTCGTAAGGTTGTAGTGAGAGGAGGTCAAGCGTGCCTCTCATCAAGAGGTGGCGGCCAGACTGCCCGGGTGCTGATTCCCTGTGTAACGCTGGGCAAGTGTCTCCACCTATGTCTGTTAAATGAAGGGAATAACATCCTTCCTTGATAGCACTGCTAGAAGGTTACACTAGATTACTTGATGTGTATGATGTACTTAGAGAGACCCGACACACATGCCCCAGCTAGTCTCACTGTCGTTATTGCCATCATAGATGGGAAAACATCTTGAAGATAATAATGCTCGGTTCAGGCGCTGTGTGATCCGCCACTGTCCTCGTAAGCTTCACAATTGTACTCAACATACCCTCACTATTCTGGCAACATTCCATAATCTGGCAGTGCTTGTTCTAAATATGAGGGGAACCTCCAGTAGCTTCCTGTTACATTTAGGAAAAGTCCCAAAAGCCCCACCATGACCTACAAGGCCTTGGTCATCTGGTCCTGCTGCCTTTTCTAGCCTCATTTTGAGCCACTGTCTCACTGAAATTCAACAGCCTTGTCAGCCTTCTGTTAGCTCCCGGAAGACCTGGGCTCCTTCCTGCTCCAGGATCTGTGCAGCTCCAGCGCTCTCCCACCCCATCTCCTCTCCACCCAGCCTCAGGTCTCAGCTCACAGAGCCTTTCCTCAGGGAAATGTTTCCTGACTTCCCAGATGAGAGAAAGCCCCTTCTTTTCCTTCTTTGTGCTCATCACAGTTTAATTAAATAGTAATTTGTGTAATAACAGCATTTTTTTCTACTTTGCTGTGCTTTCCTCATGAATTCTCTTCCTCAAGAACTCCTATTCACCCGTCAAAACCCAATGTTCATGTTATTTCCTATGCGAAGCCCTCCCTTATTTTCTCTGTTCACCTCACTCAAACAGTGTTACTCATTCTTAGAATTCTAAATGAAGTTTTGATGTAGTAAGTGGCATTTGCCTAGAGGGCCTAAGAGTGCCTGCATTTTGTTCTGCTAATTATCCCTTCTCCTTAGGCTACACACCCAAGGAATAACAGGAAATAAATGCCACTTACTATTAGCTAAATTCAGTGTCTGATGTCCCCAGGGCATAAAGCTTGCCCACATTCCCTAAATCCAATAGATAACTAAAACAGTGGCCATTAAAAAAAAAAAAAACGTGCAGTGCTTCCTTTGTTATGTTCACTTCCAGGCCTAGCACAATACCTGGCACATGGTAGATGTTCAAGAGAATATGTTTTTTAATAAAAATGAATATGTTTAAATAAGCAACAAGGATATGTTGTACAGCACAGGGAAGTATAGCCACTATTTTGTAATAACTTTAAATGGAGTATAATCTATAAAAATATTGAATCACTATGTTACACACCTGAAATTAATATAGTATGGTAAATCCACTCTCCTTCAATTACAAAAAAAAAGTCTTGTACTAAAGACTAAGATTAAAAAAATGCAATATTTTTACTTCTTCAAAAAAAACTGAATGTGTTTAATAACTATCTCCCCTGCAATGTCATGAAAAGCAGAGACTGTTTCTCTTCTCAAAGCCTGTGTCTCTAGCTCATAGTCGGCCTTGAATAAATATTTGTTGAGTGAATGAGTGAATGACCTGAAATAACCTCCCTAACTTTTCACCACTTAAAGTTCTCCCTAGACATCGGGGGAGACTGTAATTGGCCATCCCCTTCATCCTCCTTCCATGGAGACACAGTGCTTAGAACTCAGATGTGTCCTCCAACTCCCATCCCATGTGGCTCTGGTCCTTGAATCAGGCATGGAGGGTATAAGGCTTCCTAATCTCCACTCAGGCAAGTGTCAGCCGCACTCAAATGTCATTAGAGACATCAGTTTCATATCAAGTGCCAACAACAGCATGGCATCCTGCCATTACATATGGAAAGGCTTCCTTTCTGTCTTCTAGGTATTTGTATTCGCAGCTTGATTAAAGGAACACATATTATTCATCTTCATATCACCTACAGGTCCTACAACAATCTTTTGAACAGAGCATGCACCCAATAAATGTTGAGTCATGAATGAATGACTACCATATGCTGAGTATAGTAACTTCTCAGCCCTGCTTCTGGCCCCAGAATCTGGGACACAGTGAAGTTTTTAAGGAGTTCAAGATTAAAACTGCTTAAGCTTTCCCCAGACATCCATTAGGATAAGAGAAAGAACTCCCCCACCTCCAGATTCCCCCCACTCTAATCCATCTTTCACAGCTACATTTGCTAAAACTTCCAAAATCGTCACTTGAAGTTTTTCTCCAAAAACCTCCAAAGTTCTTTTCATAGCCAATAGTAGGCCTAGGTCCAAATCCCTCAGTCTTAACTCGAAGAACTTGGAGCACACATTTTCCGATACTGATCTTTTCAAATCCTCCTTACCTCCTACCCTGGGGCATCCCTTTTGTTTGCTCTGTCTTTGCTGATGCCATTCCTCCCACCAGGAATGCCTCTTCCCCATCTCTCCGGCTGAAGCACAGCTCATGTTTTGTATTCCCTGTGACCTCACCGTGTCACCCACCTAAAGGAAGCTACTCTGTCTTCTGAAGCCAAACCATATTTTGGCTTAGCTGCTTGTATCTGTCAGCAAACTTTTTTAATTGAGATATAATTGACATATAACATTATATTAGTCTCAGGTGTACAACATAATGATTCAATATTTGTGTATATTGCGAAATGATCACCACAATAAATCTAGTTAACATCCATCACCACACATAGTTATAGTTTTTTTCCTATGATAAGAACTTTTAAGATTTACTCTTAGAGACTTCCAAATCATGCTGTACATTACATCCCCATGACTTATTTATTTTATACCTGGAAGGTTGTACCTTTTGACCATCTCACCCATTTCATGCACCCCACCCCCAGCCCCTGCCCCTGGCAACTACCAATCTGTTCTCTGTATCTAGGAGTTGTGGTTTTTTTTCTTTTTTAGATTCCACATGTAAGTGAGATTATATGGTATTTGTCTTTCACTGTCTGACTTGTTTTACTTAGCATAATGCCATCAAGGTCTATCCAAGTTGTCACAAATGGCAAGATTTCCACTTTTTATGGCTAAATAGTATTCCATTCTACATATATATGCCCTATTTCTTTACCCATTCATCTGTAGTTGGACACTTAGGTTGCTTCCCTGTCTTGGCTATGGTAAACAATGCTGAGTCAGCAAACTTTTCCCATGAATATGGCTTCTCTCTCAAGCTAGACTTAGACCTGAAGCTCCCCGAGTATCAGTCTGATACCTTCTCATTTCCCCTCAGGGATGCCTGGTCTATGGTAAGAACTCGCCCTCTATTTTCTCACTGCTTGACTCCACTTGACATACAGGATCAGAGACTAGTGGCATTCAGGCAGAAGACCTTGAGTTCACTCTAGTGGATTTTACAGCTCAAGATGAGTTTATATTTCAAAACATTACTGCTTTTCTAGTGTCTCCCAGGACTTGGCTGATGGTCTGTAGGAAGCACTGAATATGAAATTATAAACTTACCTCACTCCTCTTAATCCAGTGACTTCCTTTTTACAGATGAGAAGCCCTTCACTGTGGAAGATACTTATTTGCTGTGTCCAGCGCCTATCTTAAAGGAAGTTGGCATGTAAGTTTCCACCAGCAACTAAACCCCACAGCCAGGGAGGAGAAAGGAGGTAGAGGGGACAAAAGGAGGAGAAAGTGTCTCTCTTCATGGTCATTATGGAGCCTTTCTCTAGACTCCTCCACATAATAATAATGGTGCCAATGCTTTGCAGTGAGCCAGACACCAGGGTAAACGTTTCACAAAGGGTACCTCCCTTCATCCTCCCAAGAGCCCCATGAACCAGACACACACCATCCCAGTTTTACAGATGTGAAATCTGTAGCCGAGAGAATTTAAGTAGCTTGCCCGAAGGTCACACAGCAGTAAGTGGAAGAGTATGGGTTCAAAACAAGGTCTGTCTGGCTTAATCACAGCTACATTTCTAGAAAGCTCTCATGCTTCCCAAAGCACTCTCATAACATAACCTCACCCTGTCATCATAATTGTCCTTCTAGATGATTATATCCTTTCTTAGAGATAAAGAAACTCAGAAAGGAAGCTCAAAAAGGATAAGTGGGTCCACGACTGGTTCAAGACCCCACGTTCAGACCCCTCTGAGGCCACATTCAGTGTTCCTTCCTCAGCGTCTCTCCAGAGCACCGTGTATTCGGCCAGGCGGCCCGAGGTTCCCTGAACTAATTTATGGAGAAAATCTTGCGATGGTGCAGTTATAGTAACTACTGGTGAGATGAGATCAAAATATTCAAGAGGAGGGAGAGAATTAGCGCCCTGAGCAAGAAAAGAAATATGCGGGGAAACAGAGAGTCAATGTTTGGGAAAGAACACAAGCTAGCCTCTCTGTAAACACATCTATAATAGGCTGAAGATAGAATGGAGGCTTTAAGGAAAAATGCGAAACTTGCTCATCTGAATTCTGCTTTCAATCATTTGTTCAAATTACAAAGCTTCCAACTCTGGTTGCCTAACATCAGCCTGTGATACCACCGATTCCACAAACTAGCCCCGTGTCCATGCTGCAGAATGCAAGCTTGTGCTTCAGTGAGCATCTTATAGATGGGAGGAAAGAGAAGGCAAATTAGTTCATTTTCTGCTGTACCTCTGTGGGTTGGCTGGGTAGCAACAAAACCACGGCCATCAGAATCTGATCACTGAGAGTCCAGATAACAATAGAGTTTCTAGCTTGGCCAGTTTATCCCCCACTGATTTGAACCATTTTTTAAGAATACTTCTTCGTACTACAATGTGACAAGTAAATTAAATGGGAGCAGGCTCTGCCCATTCAATGCAATTCTCCACAATGTAAGAAGGGCTGGATACGCTGCCTTGGTACACCAGCCAGGTGTATCCTGACATCTCTCTAGAATGTTAGAGGTGGATGGGCCCTGGAGACCATCCTCCACATTTTACAAATGAGACAGCTCAGGCCCCCAGAGGAAGAGACTACAGTCCCAAGGGTGGTTCAGAGCAGAGCCCTCGGGGGACCTGTGTGTCCGGCTCTCGGCCCCTTGCTCCTTGCCCACATGCTGAGTATCCTTGGTTCCCGTGTCATTGCAGGAAAGCCGCGCTTCAGGTCAGCATGAACGATGGCCTCTCCTTCATCTCCAGTTCTGTCATCATCACCACCACACACTGTGTAAGTCATCGCGTTTCCCTTTACTGAGAACTTCATTGGCATTACCATCTCTCTGGCAAGCTTTTTGTACCAGTTCTGCTTTCTGTTCACTGAGCTTTGACCCTGGCACTGCTAGGCCAGCCGTGGGCTGCATCGGGGGCTGTACACGTATCAGGAGTGTATCAAGAATGCCTGTACTTCCCCGGGTTCCCCATTTCTGTTACTGAGGGTGAGACCTGGACACACTTTCACAACCAGATGGCAAGGTGGGACCAGGGTCTGTGCAGTATTGAGCGGGGATGCCTGGATGGACCGGGTCTGGGAGAAAATTCATAGAAAAAACACTGGACGGTATATATAGGAAACACATCTTAGGGAGTTTTTCCTCTAAAAGGAAGCAGGAAAATGGGGCAATAACTGAAGGAAGAAGTGGAGTATAAAGAGAGGCTTTTATTTAGAATGGAAGAAATTGCAGCTTGTTGATATGATTGTGGAAATAATCCAGGAGAAAATGGAAAATTCATGAAGTCGGAAAGAAGCAGGGAGGGGCCCTATGACATAGGGCTTGTGAGGAAGAGTGTGGACTGTATCCTCTACCAGCTCCTCAGATGCCCCGTCTCTGGATCCTTCGTGGCAGGTAACATTCATCTCTGACTACACATAAGATCACCTGGAGAGCTTTTAAATAATATGGATGCCCTGACCTCATGCCAGACCAATTGAAACACAGTCTCTGGGGTGGGCCCCAGCTTTGGTGGATTCAGGGCCCCCTTGGGAGGGTCTTTTGTGCAGCTATGGCTGGGAACCCTTCAGCCTGTGTAGTTGCTCCCACGGTCAGTGTCTTGGAGCCCAGCCCGTCAGAGGGCAGTCGGGGCCTGGTTAGCTCATATACAGATCTCAACCCCTAATATGAACATTTCTGAGATAATCTTTGTCTGAATATTCAGTTTCTATAACCAAATGCACTTTTCCCATGAGCTCACTCTAGAGACAAATGTGTTTTGGCCTGATGGTCAGTTTAGGCAGATACCATGGTCACTTCCTGGCTGGCCTTTGGAGGGCATGTTGTTAGAACCCCTCAGTGACTGGGGTTTGTGTCCTTAACACCATCCAGGTGGACGAGAGAGATCAGACAGACACTGGAGCCAGACAAGGGAAAAATGAGTTGTCTCACAGAGGAGCAGGAGGCCAGGCCTCACAATGGACAGCACACCCTCCCAGCTCCCCTGCCTTCCCTTACACACACACACACACACACACACACACTTTCCATCCTATGTTAGGAACCAACCAGTTTTCTTGAAAGCAGGGTAAGCCAGTGCAATGGGTACAGACAATGGAAAAGTTTTACTGGACCAGAGTAAGAGACTAGGGTTGTCACAGAGACATGTCACCACTGAGAAATGTCTGTGTCTCAGGCATGCCTCAGTGGAATGTCAAATCTGGAGACCACATATGAAAACTGGATTCAATAGCAATGAAATTTCTCCAAGCGTACCCTGCCTGCTTCTTTTAGAAATTGACCCTTTTGGAAACTGCCAACCTGCAGGAAATGATTAAAATACCCCAAATCTAATAACTCCAGTCCAGATTCCTCCCTGCTTTTGAATGATCCAACAGTTTGGGCCTGTATTTCTAATTATGTCTGACCAGACCAGAGAAACAGCTATGCCCCGAGGCTGCGAGGGCAGGGAGGTGGGAAGGGGAAATATCTTGGGGCCCAGCCTGTGGTGTGGTAGAAGCAGGAATACAAATTTAAGTTCCGGACCTCTAAGCGAAGAAGAAAGGGTGTCCTCACTAATGTACCCCAAAAGGAAACCAGCTCCTGGTAAAGTCCCTCTTATGTCTTCCCAGCTCACTCCAACCTGCACTTACATCTCCCTTCTCCTTCATCTGAGTGCAAGTCACTAAGTTTTCTGTTTGTCTGACCCTTGACTGGCACCACCTCATAACGTCTTCTGCATTATTGCCCTGTCGCTTGAGAATGCTGCGTGTCTACCACAAAATTATACGCACCCTAAGATTTGAGATCCAGGTCCATTCACTCATTTAGTCAACAAGGATTCACTGATTACGCACAATGTGCCAGATAGGCACTGCCCTGGGTGCTCGGGATACATCAGGACACAACAGACAAAAATCTCTTATCTCGCAGGGATGCGGGGAGAGAAGGCAGACAGTGAACAATGGACGTAACAGATGAATCGCACACTATGTTAAGAAATAATATAGGCTATAGAAAAAATAGAGCAGAGTAAGAGGTACTGCTTGAGTGAGTGAGTTCAGATTTTAAATAGAGATACATTGAGAAGGTGGCATTTGAATAGAGAGACTTTGAAGTTAGCTGTGAGGCCCCTGGGGAAAGAACACACCAAACAGTGAGCCCCAGTGCCCAGAGCACACAAAGCAGGGTCACCTGGGGTGTACAAGGAAGAAAGTGGTCAGTCACTGGAAGAGAGCGAGTGAGGCGACCAGTAGGCGGTGAGGTTATGGGGAGGGAGAGTGGAGGGTCTTGTGAGAACTTCAGCTTCTGCAGAGGCACAACGCAATCTGACTTACACTTGAAAGATCACTTGGCTGCTGGAACAGCCCGTGGGAAGACAAGGATAGAAGGGCCATGACTAGTTAGGAGGGTTATGGCAATATTTCAGGCAAAAGTGATGATGGTGGCTTGACTCAGAAGGGAGGAGCAGTGGCAATGAGAGAAGAGGTCAGAGTCAGATGTGTCTTAAAGGCAAAGCTAACCTATTTCCCAAAGCGTTAGACATAGGGCTTGAGAGGAGAGGAATCAAGAATGGCCCCAAGGTGCAGCCACTATGGAAAACGGTATGGAGATTCTGTAAAGAACTAAAAATAGAGTCTCCATATGATCCAGCAATCCCACTCCTGGGTATATACCTGGAGAAAACCATACTTAGAAAAGATACATGCAGCCCAATGTTCATAGCAGCACTATTTACAATAGTCAAGACATGGAAGCAAATGTCCATCGAGAGATGAATGGATAAAGAAGATGTGATTGATATATATATATATATATACACACACACACAATGGAATATTACTCAGCTGTAAAAAGAACGAAGTAATACCATTTGCAGCAACATGGATGGACCTAGAGATTATCATACTAAGTGAAGGAAGTCAGAAATAAAAAGACAAATACCATATGATATCACTTATATGTGGAATCTAAAATATGGTACAAATGAATTTACTTACAAAACAGAAACAGACTCACAGACATAGAAAACAAATTTATGGTTACCAAAGGGGAAAGGGGGTGGGAGGGGTAAATTAGGAGTTTGGGATTAACAGATACAAACTACTGTATATAAAATAGATAAATAACAAGGTCCTACTGTATAGCGCAGGGAACTAAATTCAATATCCTATAATAAATCATAATGGAAAAGAATATGAAAAAGAAGATACAGAGATATAGATAGATATAGATATGATACTGAATCACTATGCTGTGCACCAGAAACTAACACAACATTGTAAATCAACTATACTTTAATAAAAAATAAAAAATGACCCCAAGGGCTTTGGCCTAAGTAATTGAAAGGATGGAGTTGCCCTCAGTTGACAGGAAGAAGACTGAAAGGGGAGAAGATTTGAGGCAGAGGGGGAATTGGGAGATCAGTTTTGCTGTCGACCAGTTGTGCGGCCTTGACCGAGTTATTTGGCTCCTAGGTGCCTCAATTTCCTAATCTGCAAAATTAGAAAAATAATAATTTACATCTCTTAGCAGTATTGTGAGTATTAAATGAAATGATTATGTAAAGTGCTTGGCAGAAGGCCTGACCAGTAGTAAGTGCTCAATAAATGTTAATTGCTATTATAGTGGAAGCTTAGTCAAAATTACTGACCTAACTGGAGATTCTTCCCAGAGAGTCGGCTTCTCACTTCAGAGTCCCTTATAACAAAAGGACTTTTCTGACACAAGATGTATTCCTATGAGTACATGTTTGTCACTCGACCAAGCCCAGGTGATTGAAAGGGGGCAGACAAGCCAAAATCATCCAGACAAGAGGACCTATATTCAAATATTCAATCCCAATCCCCAACAGGTCCTACACAGAAGCTCAAATTAAAAAGACTAAAGCCATCACTGGGCAAAATAGAGATGCAGGTGGAGTGTGTGGTAATCCAGAATATGAAGTAAGGTCTTGGACTTGCCTTTGTTTCTTGGGCAGCTGGTTTGGAGGGCAAGGTTTTTAGATCAAAAACTATCCCCTGGGTCTGAGTAAAGGGTTAGACTTGTCAGTACCAGTCTCAGCCTGCCCAGTCCATCACCTGGAACCAAAAATAATTTTAAAATATGTAGTTGAGCCTCTTTTTTTCTTGCTTTATTTGGTGCCCATTTGGACAACCATGTCACAAGTTTTCAAGATCTGCAATGAATAACTGTTGCCTCTGCCAGGAGCAGAAATTCCATGAAGTTTTACAGGAAAGAGATTTTTCCATCCAAGAGCTAAAAGATTCCTATACTAATGGTAAACTTTGTTGAGCTCCATGACTATAGAAAATGGTCAAACATCCAAAGCCCTCTCTTCCCGGCATATTAAACACATCCCACCTCTAGAATCTCCACTGGACTCCTTTTTCTTCTCCAACTCTAGCAATAGGTTGAGAAAGTCACTAATATGGTGCTGCTCTAAGGGAAATAGAAAAAAGAAGTTTGTCCTTTTGAGAACAAAGCAAGTAAATTTAGGACCTTAAGGAACTTTTCATGAAAGGTTGTCTTCTTCTGGATAAGTACCTTAAAATTCTATAATTTCCCACCCAAGGTGTACAAAAATCAGAGAATCATTCAACAAGTATGTCTCAAACTCCTCCTGTGTCTCCAGTGCTCCATTTACATTGTACAAGTCGCTGTCCCTAAGGAGCTTAAAATGCAGCTTGGGAAATGAGTCCAACAAGCACATAAAAGAGTATGTAACAAAGACCAAGATTGTGGAAGCCAGGTGTATAAATGCTATAGGATTTCAGAGAGGAGAAGAAGGGGTGAA
The DNA here is from genome assembly GCF_002837175.3 of Physeter macrocephalus. Classification (NCBI taxonomy): domain Eukaryota; kingdom Metazoa; phylum Chordata; class Mammalia; order Artiodactyla; family Physeteridae; genus Physeter; species Physeter macrocephalus. The sequence continues at coordinate 83,768,991 of NC_041225.1, forward strand.
TCCAGGAAGAGTCACAAGGGCTTCGTGGAGGCGATAAAACCCAACTGGTGATTTGAAAAATGATAATAACAGGTAAGAAGTGGGAAGGGGCCCCCCGCTAAAGAGAAACCAACCTGAGCAAGGTCTAGATATGGCTATGAACCTAGTTTGTTCATGGCCCTTCCCAGGAACCATGATTGTTTTCTTCCTTTCCTCTCATTTTGTATCAATTTCTGGTGCCTTCTAATTGGGGGCCATTTCTCAGGTTGGCAACTACTCTCCTAGGATGTACGCTCCACACCCTTGATCACCTGGTGTGTAACAGTGAGGCCCAGCTGATGCCCCTCCCTATTAACTATGATTAGGATTCGATTTGTGTTGGTTTCCAGCCTGGAGAATCACAATCTTTAAAGAAAGAAAAGAGACCTGAAGTTAGACGTTGAATCTAAAATCAACACTAACTCAGTGGAGAGCCTCTCTTTCCTCCTGATGTATACGCATACTAGCCTGACTACAAACAGTAACAAGGTTGAGTAAATTTGAGAGGACCCATGGCAAGTCCTATTCAGGGAAATTCTTTCTGAATGAAAATAAAAATGCAACAAACTCAGTCCTAAGGCATCAAAACAAGAACTGCTCTGTGATTGCAGTATAATGGAAGAATTAAGAATATAAGATGTTGAGTCAAAAGTCCTAATTTCAAATCCTAGCCCTTCCACTTTCTAGAATGATCTCGGGCAAGTTAACCTGAGCCTGTCTCAGAGTCTGTCTTGCATGGCTGTTGTAAAGATTAAAAAGGGCCTTGAGGTACATGGTAGTCTGTCAAAGAATGACAGCTGTGTATTAGTTTACTGACGTTCTCTTTCCTTGCCAAGTAAAAATCTAATGGACTGTCTCATTGAAAGGTTTGCTGTTCATTATAAACAGGCTATTTTCCCCTCATTAAGAAGTTTGCTTCCTTCTGAGTCCATGATAAGCCTGTATTTTAGAAACAGGCTGGGAAAAACTTCGAAGATGTTGCCTGCATGATAGTGAGGGAGAACAACACCAGTAAATTAGATCTGGTGATAAGGCAAACTGGGTTAGGCTGCAGTTTCTTCACAATATTTTTTGTATAGTTGATTTATAATATTGTGTTAGTTCAAGCGTACAGAAAAGTGATGCAGTTATATATATATATATATATATATATATTCTTTTTCAGATTCTTTTCCATTATAGGTAATTACAAGATATTGAATATAGTTCCCTGTGCTCTACAGTAAATCCTTGTTGCTATACGGTAAATCCTTGTCTATCTTATATACAGAGGTGTGTATCTGTTAATCTTCACTATTTTTGAAAAAAAAAAAAACTTTTCTCAGTAAATGGATCTAGGAGTAACATAAGGGGAATATTTAGACTATTTAGAAGAATGAATCAAAACAAGTACTTACTAAAGTTGTTGCATTATTACCGCATAGAAAATTTCTATTATTATTTAAAATATTCTATCACGGCCAGCATGTTTGGACTTATTTTGTCAAAGGAGGTACCTTTTCATGCAGATGAGATCTGCAACCTCAGAAAGGATTTTTCTGGCAGACTGGATCCTCCAGTGTCCCCTGAAATAGCCATGACTCATTGGGGTTTTGGAGTATGGTTTGACTTCTGTGAGGATTAACATGGTGCCAACTTGTTTCCAATGGCGTTTTAAGCCACTTTATCCTTCAGATTTCATGAATTGAGACTGTTCTTTTCCCAAACTATCAGTATTTTTCTATCGAGAAAGAGAGAGAAAAAACGTGTGTCTGTGTGTGTATGTGTGTGTGTGTGCGTGTGTATGTGTGTGTATGTGTGTATATGTGTGTGTATGTGTGTGTGTGTGTGTGTGTGTGTGTATGTGTGGGGGGAGGGAGAGAGAGAGAGAGAGGGCGCTATCTCCACAATGCACAGGACGCCCCCCTCCACCCCCGCCACTACAAAGAGCTATCCAAAATGTCAATAGTGCCAAGGCTGAGAAACCCTACAGAATCAGAATTTCATAGGGAAGAGCCCACAATTCTGCATTTTAGTAAACTTGCCAGGTAAATCTTAAACACACAAGACTCTTATCATTATACTTACCTGACATTAATTGTCCTCCAAAGTTTAAAAAATAAAGTCATTAAAACCTATTTAAGAAAAATCATTCACCCTCTAATCCCATTCATTTAAGAATCCCAAGATTTTAAAGTCAGAACCCTCTCTTTTAGGTTTCTTCTTTTGGACCCTATCTTCTGGTATAAAAATAGGCATTTGCCTGAAAGAATGATTTTAGCCAAAAATGACCAGTCTGGGGACCACTTTGTGTAGCCAAAGACTGCAAAACTTTCTCTCCAAATGCCCCTGTCCCATGTTCCAGGTTGTCTCTGGGTTTCCTCCTCTCAAACTAAGGTCTGCCGAGCCAGACTTGCTGCTCTTTGTTTCAGGAGACAGAGCCCAGTTAACATCAGTATTGTTTGTAACACGTCATGCCTCCCAGTGTCTCGAGAGAAAGTGGACCTCCAGCTGCCACACAGAGATAGGTTATACATTTGGAAACAACTGGAGACTTAGAGAAAAGAAAGCACAGATGTTGGAAAGAGCCATTGTCTCACAGAAAACAAATTTATGGTTACCAAAGGGGAAAGAGAGGTGGGGGAGGGACAAATTAGGAGTTTGGGATTAACATGTACACACTACTGTATATAAAATAGATAACCAACAGGGACCTACTGTAGCACAGGGAACTAAACTCAAGATGTTGTGATGACCTATAAGTGAAAAGACTCTGAAAAGGAACGTATATATATATATATATATATATATAAAACTGAATCACTGTGCTGTACACCTAAAACTTCCACAAAATTGTAAATCAACTATACTTCAATTTAAAATTATTTTAATTTAAAAAATAAAAATATATTTTTTTAATTTAAAAAAAAAATTTTAAATAAAAAAAAGAGCCATTCTCTCTCATGCACAGTGTAGCCCATATACTCCTAGAGGAAAAACAGACTGTCTCGTTCACTATTGCAACCCAGCACCTGGCATAATGCCTGTACATATTCATTACTCAGTAGATAGCTGGTGATTGAATGAGTGAATGAACGGACTCAAACAAGGGTCACAGTGAGCCCATGATTGTACCTGCTGGTAGGAGAGGAAGGGAGCCAGAATGAGGCAGGAATAGAATAGGGGCACCCAGCTGGTTGGAGGGTAGGCCTCCAGCAATCCAATATGCATATCCAGGTAGCCTGGGGAGCTTGAGCATGAATGAAGAGGACCAAATCTGCCAGATGAGAGACCACAACCAGTGAACCAGGCAGGGCAAAAGTCAAAGGCCTCTTTAGAGCAGCGCTAACTCCACAAGAGCAGACCTGGAGAAGGGGGTCTAGAAATAGACCAATCCACTCAACTGGATCAAGATCCAGGACAGGCGCTAGCCCAGGAGAGTCTATAGCACAAGGCTGGAAGGCGAGCAGAACCGTAGAGACTGATATGGACTCTAAGTAGCTACATTTGCTAAGTCCAAGGAACACAAAGATATAATACAATACATGAGAAACAGACAAGTACTCCAAGGATTTGCAATTTAACGTGGTAAGTTCTTTCATCGAGACACGAACAACGCCTAGTGATACCAGGAAGCGGAGTGTCTGGGGGATCAAAGAAGGATTCACAAGAGAGATAATAAGTGAACTGGGCCAGGAAGAAAGAGTAGGGATTTACTCAGGGTATGGCCTGGGTAAAGGCGTGTTTGGGGCCAGTGGGGCTGTGATTGGTTGGGGTGGGGTATTAGGAGAGAAAGTAGAGACAAAACAATTGGGACCAGTTGGAAAGCCTCCCTTAGCTGCCATATTTTGGAGTTGCTTTAATATTTAATTTAAATATAATACAGGATGCAGTTTTGATGTTGAATTCCAGTATCTCCTCATTCAGGAAATAAACATCTTTCATCTTCAAAAAAAGGAACCTAGATAACTAGAGAAAAGCTGTGACATGGGGAACACTGGCATGCCCTGAGTTCACCCTGGAATACCAGAAACTTAGGCTATGGCAGCTCAAATAATCTGGATGCTGCCAGCCAAGGCTGAGGTTGCACAGACAGCCTTGATCATGGCTAGCTCAGGAGGGAATGTGCTAGAGCCCACAGATGAATGCTACAGTGGCTGCAGCTAAGAGGCTTCGGACAGAGGGCAGGGACCACCTTCCAACACTGTCTACAGAGTTCTGTTCTAGGCGACTTCCTGGGGGTCCATTTTGTAAGTCAGTTCAATTCTGTTACTAATTGCTTTGAAGTAACTTAGGAAAATGCAGATCCAGCCTAGGTTTATAGTCATATAAGTATCTAGGTAAACAAACAGTTGGCATGACTGCCCTCGCCAAAATTTCTTGAATTTCACCAGCCTAGTAGGGAATGAATCCAGTAGCCTGTGTCGAGTGGCAATCTCGCCTTCCAACATAATAAAAAATTATTGCTCACTCTTCAGAATAAGTAAAAATCAGAGGAGACTTTTTTCTTCTATTTCTTTTCCAAGGTAAACAAAATAGTCCGTCAATCAAAACAGGTAGCTATCTTTGGAGTAGCTAATTCATACCAGCAGCTATAAGCATGTGGGCCTCTTCATTAAGGAAAGAAGCATAGAGAAGCAGTTGCTGGTGGTAAACGGGGCCAAGGATCAGGTCTAACGTGTATTGAAAAAGTACTGTGGGCAAAGTGATAGAGACTCAAAAAAGAACAGCCTGTGCTTGCCCTCCAGAAGCCTACAACGTAGTTACCGAGGCAGAATACATACTCCAAGAGGTAAATATATATATTTGGGGGTGCAAAAGGCAAATATCACAGGGCACCCAGAAATTCTTCATCTATTCCAAAGACTCGTGAGCCTCCACCCAGGCCTGTGCATAAGTAAATTGACACAAGCACTACACACTTTGGGGAGAGTCCACTTAGTGGGCTTAGTGGATTACTTCTCAGTTACCCTAAGAAGGCATTCACCTCTTCCTGCAAAAGGGAGCTGGACAAATCATTTTCGAAATTCAAGGGTAACGTGTAGGCAGCTCATTATTTACTCAGCCCCAAAACTCTGTCCCTTAAGACAAAAACTCTGTCTTTCCCCCAACAAGACCCTCCCCAAACTGTTTCTCAATTACAGAAAACAACCCTTGGAGAAGACAAGTCCCTTCCAAGCAACCAGTGGAGAAGGGCAGGACCAGGGCCCGCACCCTGACATTCCCTGTAGATTTCTTCACCCTAACGTCATTCCACTTCCTGTCCAACTCACTCCCACACCCATCTCTCTCCTTCCTCATTCAATCACCGTCTCTTCACACACGGTGAAGAATTCTTATCCCGGAAGAGTAAGGGGAGACTGGACTGGAGGCGAAATAGGAGACTGACCTTGCAGAGAGTTTGAATGACAGAAAATGGAGCCTGGGCTATGGGAAGCCATTCAAAGGAAGCACAAAGCAGTATTTTTCGAAGACTTCGGGATCAGATCAATGTGGCAAAAATCCCAGCCCTTAAATAGCTGGCAAAGGTCCTAGTACACAGTAGATACCCAATTTTAGTTTCCTTGTGCTGATGTTATAGGCTTTCTAAGAATCAGTGCGGTGACACGGTTTCCAAAGAGACTCTGACTTCTGGTTGAATTAACAGAAGTATGGTATCTGAGACTAAGGAAGTGATGGAACCTTTCAACTTGGTGAAGGTAAAATCTCCTTTCAAGTATTATATTAAATAGTAAGGACACTTCAAAGGAAAACCTTGAAAAACTGAATATGTGAAAAAAGGTTACCAAATATGGTAGATCAGATAGAATAATAGAATTGAGACTCTAGCCTGAAGACATGAAGAAAGACTTGATGGCCATTTTTATTTGAAGGGCTGTCCTGAGGTGCATCTGCTTTTATTGCACAATAAAATACAACATCTACACAGAGCTAAATAAAAATAAATAATAAATAATATAAAGTAATAAATATACAATAAGAATAAACTAATAATAATAAATATGAAAATACAATATCTATACAGAGCTAAGGAGTAGAATAGGCTGTTAGACAGTTTGTGTTTCAGTTTTTTAAAAGGTCCTTCTAATTGGATGCTACAAACAGGTGGGAATGAGCTCCCTGTTGTATTCAAGCTGTATTCAAGTCCAGGCAACTAGACAAGCTGGCAGAATTACATAAAGGCCATTCATGCATCAGATAGGCAATTGGACTGGAAAAGCTTTCAGACTCCTTCCAATGCTGAGAGTCTGAAACTCTAGAACTAAAAGTAAGCTAGCGAAAGAGTAAGGAAAACATTAGCAGTCCTATACAGTGTAACAAATGAGTTTGGCTTTTATATTTTGAAAATAAATATGAGAGCCTCTTGTTGGTGACACTGGAGACTGCAGTTCCAACTAGCCAACACCCCCCTAATACAAATGAGATTTTATTTCAGACCAAAGTGAACTTAAAGCTCCTCCCAAGAACAATTTGCGTTCAAATAACCCCAAACACACCCTCTTATTTACAGGCAATTGATATACTAGTAACAAATCATTCTCATCTATTTATTAGCTAGTCTCAGTAGAGCCGTACATAATTCAAGGTCTTTTTTTTTTACCATATCCTAGTATTTTTTTATTATTATTAACAAGATGACCCGTGATTTCTTGTACGGCCATTAGAAAGGGCAAAAGACCACAGGAATATCAGAATGCCAAACTCAGATGTCATGCTGTTTATGAACTGAAATAAAAATAGTTTGGCAGCACCTCTATTTTGATAACGCTTGTATGCATAAAAACCTTTTCAAATATGTTTTGGAGGATTGAGCTGATTTGTTTTTCTTGGCTATTTGAGGAATTGGCTTTCAATACTTTTATCTCAAAGCATTTTAAAGGATATTTGCCCTAAGTTTGAAATTTCCTTGTTTTGAGAGTAAATGAGGGGATAAAAAGGATTTTTCTGAATCTGTGCTTCAGGAAACTCTGAGATAAGCACATAATAAGATGGTAATATTTATTTTTAGAAATAAAAGTTAAACCCAAATACTAATCCATAACCAAGATAAATATAAAGGACCAAACTCAGCAGTTAAAAAACACAAGCTTGATAGACTGGATGCTCAGATATCAAGCAACCAGGCTTCTTTGAATATAAAATAAGAATTCCCAGTCTCTGAATAAGAGCCCGAGAGAAAGTACATGCCCTCAGTATAGGAGCTTTAGTGAAATGACCAGTATGTGCATTTATGCCTGCTCTTGGGTCACTGGGGCTATTCCAAAGGGTTGAGTCTTTTGGGTTGAGCATTCTGGATTCAGAAATCCAGTCGTGCGAGGCACAATTGCAGGAAGATGTGCACAGTTTAAAGAGGGTCCAAAAGTGTGTGCGTGTGGAGAGAAAGAGAAAAGGGTGGAGGTGCTGGGGCAGGAAGAGAGGGAGGACAGATTAATAATTGGGGAAATACGACCAAATCGCAGAGAAAGGCTGAGAGCATCTTCTGTCTGCCAACCCTAAAATAATGCCAGCTCTTTAAATGATCCAAATTTGGGAAAAATCAGTGAACTAGGCTATCACAGAACTGGAGGAGACAGCAACCAGACCCAGGCCACATTGTCCTGGTTGGGAGATTACAGTCACAGTGTACCAAATCACAAGCTCTCTCCGGGTCCTTACACATATCTTCTGCTCAGGATATTATGGGGGATGTGATTTACATTGTTTGCACTCCCAAAGAGCAGACAAACTGTTTCCTCTGCTCCCTACAGAGTAACAGGGTCCCACCAGGGTATATGAGCGCCATTCCTTTTGCAAAGCAGCCAACTTCTCACCTGTTCCTTAGGGCAGCAAGGAAATTCAAAGGGCAGTGATTTAATTTACAGCTCCCCAAAATAAGAGTCTGTGCCACCAGCAATACATAACTAGTGTTCCTTTGTTGTAACTGTGGTTGCTAGAACAGATGTTAGTTTAGCCAGTGCCCAAAGCAGTGGGCTTAATATTTTGTTTCATTTACTTAAAAAATTTAAAAGCACTTGAATAATTGGCAGCTAAAATATTCTGGGTTTCTTTTACATACCATCCAGCATCGGGAAAACTGCTTCATTTGCAGGCCAAGGAAGCGTGAAAGGTACAGCTAAGGCAATTTTATTTTATCTGCATTGCCCAAATTCATGGACTTAGAAGAGGTAGCTTAAAAGCTCAAGGCTCTTTAAAGATTGTATGTAAAAGGTGCAGACTCACCGAAATAAATATCTGCCAAAGGCCGTTTATGATAGAGTCCAATCTGGCAACCTCGGTTGACCTTTAGCTGCTGGCCTTAAAATTTGTGAATGCAAATTTTAGATCCCTAACAGATTAAGATATTTGATGATGAGCCAGTATTTTTATTTCATAATTCCTCACTCTAAATAGTTATGTTCATCCTTACTGCGTGCCTTTGATCAAATTTCACTTTTCTCCTGGGATGCTCTCTCCTCTCTACCTACCCAAATTTCACCACGGCTACAAGGCCTGTCAAGTGCTGCCTGGACCTGCCCCAGGTTACCTCACTGATCTTGGCAAGCCTCCTGAACTCCCACTGCTCTGAGCTCAAGCACTGTGGTTTATAGCATCATTTGGAGATTAACTGCACATAATGCGTGCTGCCCTTTGAGCAAACTCTGTGAATCAGTCCTGACTTTCTAACTGGACAGTGATAACATCTTCCAGGATTGTAGGCTGACTTTGTTCATCTTTCTGTGTCTCCTACTGATGAGCATGTGTCAGAAACTCAGTAGAAAATGATTTTTTGGTTTCCTGATACCCTATTACGCAGTTTAGAGATATTGTTTTAAGGACTAGATCATCACGGTCACCAGTAGTAAGCATCTATCTCTGGACAGTGCCACCCAATCATAAACATGGCTTCCACCTTTCCAAGTTCATAATCTAAAGCAACAGCGAACGGTATAGAGAAGGTCTGCCTGCTTACAGATAAGAGATAATAATGATGCTGACTAACATATGAAGTATGATCGATAAGGACCAAATGAGCATATGCATTAAACAAATAGTTACATTAAAGGCAGGTAGACAAGTCCCTGTAGCTAATGGAACAAAAAATGAAAAAGAGAAATTAGTCTTTCGCTTCCAATGTCATAGTATTTGAACATTACTAAGTAACTTTCTCTGTAATCCTATTTCAACAGCCCACTCACAGGAACTAAGGCATTCTGAGTACTTATGAGTTACATCTTGTCTGCATTATTCTCTAAAAACTGGTTTTGATTAACAAGCTCTATGCATTTTATGGAAAGGAAAGTGCTGAATGAATCCAAGACCTACTTATTATCACCCTCACCATTGCGAGTGACTTGAAATGTCTCTACTGGGTCAGGGTGACAAGAGGATGCTGGAAAATCTTGAAACAGAGTGTCCTGCCGTGATAAGGACCTCAAAGCTTGAGTGTGTAGGAGTGTGGCATCAATCTTCTCCTTCACTGTGTACTAATGATGGCTTTTCTAAGTCCTTCTGGTATTATTTTTATGAGGCAAAAAGTAATAAGAGGTGTAGCAAACTAGAATTGACATCCAAATTATTACTGCTCCTTCAAAATATTTACCTTGGAAACCTGTATACTGAAGAACGCTGTCAAAATTTCAGCTATCTTCTGCACTCCTGCTGTGAAATTGCCGTGACTTTGAAGGCACAGTATTTGAATATCCTCAGTCGGGGAATTAGGGAAACATCATCATCATTTGATATCAGAACAACTCCAAAAGTTGTGGGAAGCAGGTCTGGTGAATGGTGGGTTATCAAGCTGGGAACCTCACTGATAAAAAACAAAGCATGACTTAGAAGATATCAGATTTACTTTTTGTGGCCTATAAATTGGTTTCAGAAACACTTCCAAGGGAGGTGTTTCAGAATTCCTTTGAGCACTGGTTGAATCATTGGAGAGTCTCCAGCATCCAAAGCCACCAGTTTGGAGGGAATTAGATTCATTTGGGTGTGGGAGTGCTACTATATTCACTACATGAACAGCCTCATTACTTTATAGCCCTGCTTTTGAAAAAGAGTTCCACGAGGGCTTAGGTAATTCTCACCTAATATGTTTTCTATACTGCCTACTTCGTGGGTTAAGGAATCCAATATCTTCAGTGCCTATCACTTTTATTGCCATTTCTAGTCCAGATTACCTCTCAGGTAGCAAGAATAAATCATCATATTTGATTCTGTTTTACCCTCATTAATGTTTGATCAACTTTAATGGAAGCTATTAAATTTACCATTGGAAAACTCACTTGGAGTTCCCTTTCCTTGACATTGCGATGGCAACCTGAGGGCCTGTGGTTTCCCAAATATGTAACCTGGGACCACCCACCAACACCATAGCTCAGTCACAGTTGCAAGAGGTTGTTCACAGGAATCAAATTTATTTACCTGAGCCAAGTCTGGGCACATCACCAGGAACATCGCTTGGGCATAGAAGCAAGGGAAGGATGGAAAGGAAAGTCACAGTTATTGAAGGAGGCCTGTGCCAGGATCTTTATGTACCTTATCCTATGTAACAGCAAATCAATCCTGGGAAGTAGGAGTTATCTCAATTTCATATATGTTGAGAAAAGGAAGTTTAAGAGAGAAGTTGGGTAAGTTGCCTAAAGTCCACATGTCAATTAGTGGAAGAATTAGGACTTAAATTTTACTGAGTCCAGAAACTGAGTTATTTGTAGTGAGGTGGATGGACCTAGAGTCTGTCATACAGAGTGAAGTAAGTCAGAAAGAGAAAAACAAATACCGTATGCTAACACATATATATGGAATCTAAAAA
>NC_041225.1:83779991-83780771 GCF_002837175.3 Physeter macrocephalus
GGGGGTTTTAGTTTGGTAAAGAGCCCAAAGATACTCTTACATACGTATATGTATAACTGATTCACTTTGTTATAAAGCAGAAACTAACACACCATTGTAAAGCAAGTATAGTCCAATAAAGATGTTAAAAAACGAAAACAAAAACAAAATTTTACTGAGTCCAAAGCCCAGGCTCTTTGCAGCGAGGCTAGTGAGCTGTTTCCAGTGACGGGACTATGGAGGGGGTGGTGAGCAGCCTGGGGCAACATTGGCACCTGTGCCATTTCTGCCCCCCACAAGCTGTGGAAGGCATTAATCTGCCAGACCATCATTTCCCTCAGTCTAATAAATACTTGAGGGACAAGTCCTTTTATGTTTAAAACATTGTATTACATCTCAAAGTCACAAAGAAGAGTAAAGTCAGATATATGTCCTCCAGGGGCTTAGAGTTCAGTGAGAGGCACATAATGATATAATATCTATAATGTACAGGAGACGCTAAGATAGAGATATAAGATAAAACGAGAGCCCAAACTCAGAGTTCAGTGGTAGCACTTACTTGTCTGTAAGTAAGTGTCTGTAGTTCCCCTCGTAACTACAAGGTGTATGATTAGAGAGAACGTGTCCATCTTTACGCCAGTGCTTGTAGAGGGCCTGGCACATAGTAGGTGTTCAATAAATATGTAAGGTATAAATGCACCTGGTGGTGCCTGAGCTAAGACGTGAAAGATGAAAAACAGTTGCCCTTGGGCTTCCCTGGTGGCACAGTGGTTGAGAGTCCGCCTGCCGATGCAGGGGACA
>NC_041225.1:83780902-83803345 GCF_002837175.3 Physeter macrocephalus
CCTGCCGATGCAGGGGACACGGGTTCGTGCCCCGGTCCGGGAAGATCCCACATGCCGCGGAGCGGCTGGGCCCGTGAGCCATGGCCGCTGAGCCTGCATGTCCGGAGCCTGTGCTCCGCAACGGGAGAGGCCACAACAGTGAGAGGCCCGCGTACCGCAAATAAATAAATAAATAATAAACCTAATCAAGTATTGGAGAAGGAGTAGACAAGGGCAGATTCAAGAAGTCCTTAGGTGGTCAAAGGAGCAGATGTGCTGATAGGAGGGTGTGACCTCAGGTAGGGGAGAGAGGGAGAAAAAGAAAACTGAGATGGACTTCCAGATTTCCCACTTGGATTGATAGGTAGTACCATTGAATGAGGGGAAGAGAACAAACAGGTTCGAAGGGGAAAACAGTGAGCTCAGTTGGAACTGTTGAGTTTGCAGTGTCAGTAGGACCTACCAGACAGTGGAATGACCCTGACTCTGACCCTGAAGCATAAGGAGAGATCTAGGCTAGAGATAAAGAGTTGAGTCATCAATATCTAGATGAGAGTTTAAACTATGAAAGGAAAGGAGACAGCCCATGTTTAGAAAGTTTTAGAAAGAGTTTTAGAAAGAAAAACAGCAAGGGACCAAGAATGCATCCATGGGTCATACAACATGGTCAGCGTATTGAATGCCACCGAATTGTATACGACAAATGGTTAAAGTGGCAAATGTTATGTGTATATATATTTTACCCTAATTTTTTAAAGTGAAAAAGAAGTAGACACTTCAGGCACAATAAAAAGTATATACCTTTCTTAAAAAAAATGGATCCATGTGGCAAGCTGACATTTAAGGGACTGCATACAAGGAAAAGCCCATGAGGAGGTGGGCAAGGAATAATCGGAGATAGGAGGAAGGAAGCTGAGGAGGGCACTGCCACAGATGCCAGGGCAATAGAATTCCAATAAAATGCAGGGTGGGATGGGCGGAGAAGTTTGATAATGGCTAAAGTTACTTCCAGAAATAACAGTCAGAATATATAAGCTCTGGGAGAGAGAGAATTTTGGTCTCTGGGCTTGCCCATCCAGAACTTCTCAGCAGCAATAAAATGATTTAAATTTCATCTTTCGAAATAAAACTTGCCTGTGCTCTGCCAGTTTTGTCTGGGCAGGAAACAGAGCTCATACCAGCTGCTGAGGATGGTTCGAAATTCCACTTCAGAGCACTGGAATGTGACACCTCCCAAGTGGCAGCCTGTGCCCAGGGAGGGAGCAAAGCTGCCTGGAGTGGAGGGTGACGGGTGCAGCAGGGGGTACAGAGCCTTCCAGGCTCCCTCGGAGGAGCTGACACTCCTCTGCCCGCTCACAGGTTCTCCCATCTGAGCAGGAAAAGTCAGCATGTCCCTGGTCCCTTAATCTCTGTCTGCACATCTCCCTCTCACCCAGATGGCCTCTTGGGTATTTAGAACAAGCAAGTTGCCATGAGATCACAAGGTCATGGACCAGAACTGCCCGTAGTGGAAGGGCCTCTTTCCCTTGAGTGCTTTTCGACAGTGCCTCAAAGACAATCTCACTCAATACCAGAGAAAGAGGGGCAGGGCCATGGATGGAGGAGAGAAAGAGGGACCCCTGGGTAGCCTCACGTCATAGCAAAGTCTCCTCGTCGCGTCCTGGAGTGCCCTGTGGCATCATCATTTACCAACTGAAACCAGGGAAACAATCTTGCCAGCTTTTAAAAATATCTAATGGATCATCAGCTGTTTTCCTGTCATATTTTTGGCAGAGTTTGGCTAATAGCCCTTCAATGTGGCAGAATAAACCTGCTAATTCATTCTTCAGGTTAAATGTTTACAAGACAGCCTCATCTAACCATGTGAAAGAATCTGAGTATCTTCAGTAACTCAGTGGTGGTGCTCAGAATCCACAAAACCTAGCCTACATCCTAGAACTGCAGCAAACCCACCACCCATCAGGGAGGGCTCTCCTTAGCCCTTTGTTAATAATTCCTGTACACTGTTTTCAAAATGTAATTGTTACAATTACCAGGGTCCACCCTGGGGGAAGTTAAAATAAGAGATTTTTGTTGTTGTTGTCTTGCGGTACGCGGGCCTCTCACTGTTGCGGCCTCTCCCGTTGCGGAACACAGGCTCCGGACGCGCAGGCTCAGCGGCCACGGCTCACGGGCCCAGCCGCTCCGCGGCACGTGGGATCTTCCCGGACCGGGGCGCGAACCCGCGTCCCCTGCATCGGCAGGCGGACTCTCAACCACTGCGCCACCAGGGAAGCCCCAAATAAGAGATATTGGAGGGATCACTGTCCTGGGGGCAATAAAACATGTGAACAAATAGAAATGAGACCCTCAAACCATATATGAAAACCTCAGTATTGCCTTTGTTGCTGCGGACTGGAGACTAAGGCTGTATGGCAGCAAATGGGCTGGAAACTGAAGCCCAGGATTAAATAGCTTTGCCAACCTCGTTGCTGGCTTGGGACCTGTCCAGGGAAGACGCACAGCCAGGGGCAGAGTTACGGGAACGCTGATGAAGTTTAAGTTTCAGGGATCCTCATTTGCCTGGGTCCCTTCTAGCCCTTCTAAGGCCCTGGGAGGGGTGCTTATTATTTTGCATTTGTATTTTTATGTTCTTTTTCTTAAAGAGGGCTCCCCAGATCATACAAGCATCAGGCCCCACACAAAACCAGCCCGCACGGAGCAGAAGAAGACAGCCTCTGCTCTCTCTCGGTGGGCAGCACACTCCCCAGATAGGAAGGGGAGAGCAGGGGCCCATGTTCGCTGTGCTCTGGCCTTGTTTACTGAATGAGTAAAGGGGAAGAAAGGCCTGGAGTTTTACACACAGTGCCCTCAACGTGGAAGGATACACGGGAGTGGGGAAGGATGCTCCCTTCTTAACTGAGACCGTTTTCCAGGCAGAACTGAAGACACTTCATTGGCTACATAATAACCCCATGCCTGAACGACAAGGAAGAATCCCAGTTCCAACCCAGCATGGAAATGGGGGATTCCACCAAGTTTCTTTAACTTGAGCTTCCCCCAGTTTCCCATTATTCCTCTCAGTTTGACCCTCCTCCCTTTACCCTGGCCAGCAAGCAGCTGAGGCCTATACAGAAGTCTCTGAAGCCAAGAGGGAACAACAGGCAGGGGCCCACTGGGGGCCTTCCCCCCCTGTGGGGACAGTTTTTCTTTTTCCCTTTTCTTTCTGTTTTTTTAAAGATAAAATGTTCAGAGCCAAAAAAAAAAAAAAAAAAAAAAAAAAAAAAACCACTATAGAAAAACCAAGACAGGAAGGGGCAGCGATGCCTGATGCTCTGTTGCCCAGAGGCCTCTCTCTCTCCTGTCACACAAGACCCCTCACCCCCCTGCCGTGCGTCAGAAATCCACAATTACTAGAAACCTACCATGTGAGAGATGCTTTCATTATTCAAGTTTCCAAATCTATACTCTTGAAAACAATGCCTCCTCATCTTAAAAGATGCCCTCATTTGGTGAGCCGGGGACAAAGGCATTTTAAAAAGCCACGATGCAGGGATTTGCCTTGCAAGCCAGACAGCCTTCAGGGAAGTTTATCCTAACAAGGAATGACCAGAGGAAGCTGCAGCCCAAGCATCCGCCCTCGTGTTTAATATTTTGTGTCTGCATACACTCCACTGAAGGCCTCTGTGAGCATCTTACAGCTCAGCACTCATAGGAAAAAAGGCATAAAGCTACTACTTATGGAAGAAAATGGATGTCCCCTCCCCTAACTGGAAGATGTACCTCCTTAGCACTGCTTCCTTTCGTCTCTAGTCACACCCCAAAGCCCCCCCACCTCCTGCTGAAAATATTTTAAACCAAAGGGCCATGTTGATTTATTAAACTTTATTTTTACTTTTTAAATAAAATAAGAAATTAACTTGTGTTGATATTTAGGCTGTGGGGAAAATAACAGTGGCAGGAGTCAATCTTTGGCTATTTATGTGCTGCTGTTTTCCCTTCTGAAATCTCTTTCAAAGCTTCCAGAGAATTCCATGCAAAGGCTGCCCAGCGAGGACAGGAGCAGAGTTTGCTGGGCAGGTCAGCTCCTGCTCTCGCTTCTTGTCATAAAGTCAAGTCCAGGCAAGGCCTCGCTCAGGCTCCCCTCCCCGGCGTCAGAGAGCCTGGAGGATGCATCCACTTCCAAGCCTGGAGGCTGGCTGGTTCGGAACTTCTGCGTGGTGAGGAAGCCTCGCCCCCTGCCATTTAGCCATCCAGGACAGGGCCTGGGCAGGCGCACTTAGGCCCTGACCCAAATGGCCCCGCTCAGCCCCATGGTGGAGGCCATGTGGGCCCAGGGGTCTTTCCAGTCCTGACCACCCTGTGCCCTGGTGAAGGGAGGAGTAGAGGCCGAGTCCACACACTTGTCCTGAGTCAGGTTGAGAGCACTGGTCAGCCCATGACCCTCCTGAGCTCCGATCCAGGAAGAAGCTTTGGGGAGCAGGCAGCGGGTAACACAGGGTGTGCCGGCAGACAGTGAGCTGGGACACAGGAGGGTAGGTTGGAGGCCAAAGCCCAAGGAGCCAAGGCAGTTTGCACCAGAGCAGGAGGACAGAGCCAGGTTCTGGGCCACCAGGCTACATGGTGTGGGCTGTGGAACATTCCACATGCCTCCCGGCCCATGGCAGAGTCTTAGCACCCAAAGGGGCTTTTCATCTTGGGACTGGATGAAAATGCAAAAGGATTAATTTAGAGTAGCTGAACTAATTTCATGAATGAAGCAAATACTAAACAGGGCAGATGTGTATGTATTTCTGCTACATACTCATATTCATTCAACAGGTAACACAGAGCCATCCTTACATGATTGTCTATTCCTCTTCACAAGGTAATTGATAGAAATTCCAATTCAAGAGCATAAGGGGCAGGCAGGCCCTGCTGTGGCCTCCATCCCTTTCGGACTTCACTCTGAAGTACGACTTGCACTATGTGACACTCTGATCCACCTGGAGCCATGTGGATGAACTTCCTTCCATCAGATGCAGCAATTACAAACACGGTCTCAGTCTCTCATGCAGCTGCCTTATGTTTAGTCTTTCAAGTATAGATATTTCTTAAGTGAATTTTTTATAAATCTGACATTAGAGTGTAATGATGAAGTGGAAGGGGCCAAGTTTCTAAAATCAGACTGTGAAGGTTCAATTCCCAGTTTTGCAACATTAAAATTGAGGGCATATAAATATGTCCATAAGCGGTACGGGAAGGGTCTGGGTAAGTTACATACCTTCGCTGAGTCTCCTTGTTCCTTACCTTCAAAAAAGGGGATAGCAGTTCCTGCAACAAGACTGCTTTAACGAGTCTCGTTTAATTAAATGAGCTCATGCATAGGTAGCACTTTGCATAGTGCCGGGAATGTAGATAGCACACAATAACAGTCGCTATCGTTAGTAAAATTAGTACAAAGACATCCATGAAAATGCAAGAGTTTCAGAAGGAGTGATCCTGTAAAATGTCATCCTAAAAGACTGGGAGGAACTGCAGGAGCCTTCCACCTGGGCCTTCGACCTCTATAGTCTTCCCCTCCTCAGGCGCATACCCTATGCATTGAAAGCGTTTACTTCCCAAGAAACAAGTGCGATCACTGTCCCCCCAGGTTGAAGCCACTCAGGCTCAAGATAGAAGCCATGCCCCTCAGCTTGGGCTCCACCAGTGGCGACCCTGCCTCCTTCAACCCTACACCATGCACTTTGTGTTTGCTTTCTGTGCAGGAATGCCAAGCTCTCCTTCGCCCTGAGGGCGAGAATCCAGTGTCGCCTCCTCTATGAAGTGCTACTTGCAGACACTTAGTTCTTAGTGCTTGCTGAGGGCAGTGACCTGCTGGTTGAACTTGTAGGCTGTGGAACCAAATGGCCCAACTTTGTTAAAAATTTAGTTTATTGAAATATGGTTGATTTACATTGTTCATTTCTGCTATACAGCAAAGTGATTCAGTTATACACATATATACATTCCTTTTCATATTCTTCTGCATTATGGTTTATCACAGGATATTGACTATAGTTCCCTGTGCTATATTGTAGTACCTTATTGTTTATCCATTCTCTATATAATAGTTTGCATCTGCTAATCCTAAACTACCAATCCATCCCTCCCTCCCCCTTAGCAACCACAAGTCTGTTCTCTGTCTGTGAGTCCGTTTCTGTTTTGTAGATAGGCTCATTTGTGCCATATTTTACATTCCACATATAAGTGATATCATATAGTATTTGTCTTTCTCTGTCTGACTTACTTCGCTTAGTATGATAATCTCTAGGTCCATCCATGTTGCTGCAAATGTCATTATTTCATTCTTTATGATGGCTGAGTAGTATTCTATTGTATATATGTACCATATCTTCTTTAACCATTCATCTGTCAGTGGACATTTAGGTTGCTTCCATGTCTTACCAAATGGCCCAGCTTTAAATTCTGGTTTCTTCCTGTGGCCTTGGACAAGCTGCTTCTTCTGTCCTTGCCTCAGTATTTTTCTGTAAGATAGGAAAAAAACAATATTATTGAATTCATAAGGTTGTTAATATTAAGTGAACTAACATATGGAAAGCATGTTAGTACATTTAGAAAGGACAGTCCCTGGCACATAGTAAGTGTTCAATAAATATGAGCTATACTGATAACAAGTATTATTATCATCACTATCAGTATTACTATTGCACCAGAATGTAAGCTTTAAGACTCAAGAGACTGTTTGCTTTTTTCATTGCCTGGCACATAAAAGGTGCTGCATGAATCTCACAGATATAGAGAACAAACTAGTGGTTACCAGTGGCGGGCGGGAGGTTGGGGCGGGGGCAACAGAGGGGTTGGGGGAGCGGGAGGTGCAAACTGTTGGGTGTAAGATAGACTCAAGGATGTACTACTGTACAACACGGAGAATAGAGCTCATATTTTGTTATAACTGCAAATGGACAGTAACCTTTAAAACTGTATTAAAATTTTTTAAATAAAATTAAAACTATCCAAAAATAAATTAATTAATTAAAGGTGCTGCGTGTACAGTTGTTGAATAACACACAGGCCCCTGAGTGTGGGTAATGGTTGTTACATAGCCCTCAGCAGACCATGAGCACCTTGGTTCTGTCTAATCCATCCTTACCGCTGAGGTCTGCTCCACGGGCACTGGACGGACCCTCAGTAAACGTTTGCTGAATGAACCTCCTCCGAGGTTGCATGCACATGTTACCCACTTGTAGAACATTAGCTTCATGTCTAAGTTTATCAAAAATTCATGCCCTTTGTCTGACGGTGACTCTTTTGCACTGGGTGTTTGTATATAACGGTGCTGGAAGATCTTGAAACCAGGCAGTGCGTTGGGGGGCTTTACTGGGGGCTGCATCCAGAGCAAGGGTCAGTCCCTCCAGGAGCTCCTGCCCCACTGCGTTTCCACTCCCCCAGCGTCCCCACTGCACCTTGACCCTGCTGAGCCCCACGCTGTCCTCCTTCGCTACGGAAGGGGGGACTGGGAAGAGGCAGACCAAGCCTGGTCAGAGACAGGCCGGATGAAGCTTTGTCTGAATCCAGGAAATCTCCTTCCAGAGCTGAAGCCTCCCCTCTCCGCTTGTGGTCCCTGCCCTCCACCCTCCCCACTTCACAGGAAAACTCCTTCTTTTTCCAGAAGGAATTAAAATAATTTTCCCCACAATATATCATCCTTTCTGCTTCAGTTCCTCCCTCTAGAGTGAAAATTAAATCAGGAGAGGGGAGATTGCATATAATGGGAATAAATGCAGTCTGTAGTCTTTACTAAATTATAACTTAATACTGAAAGACCACTGTTTTATAAGCCTTGCAGTAACCCAACCACTTATTATTCTGACTGCAGACAGATTTATGATCTGAAATGGCCATCATGTTTGCTGGCCATGAGGAAACAAAGGGAGGATGAGTTACAGCTCAGCGTCTGACATGATAGCTTCCATCCCACTTGTCGGGCCATGTCTGCTTACATCTTACAGCTCATTTTTTCCTCACATCAATGCAATGAGGCAGGTGAGGTTCAGTATCTCCATTTTATGGGCATGGAACGTAGAGACTGAAAGATCAAGAGGGCTGTCTTGACTAACAGTAAGTTTGGAGAACACATGGGATTTCTTTGTATCTTCAAGGAGAGCATCACCCTGCCGTAGCTCATGCATAAACGTTGTGGGTCCAGGAGCATCCTCGGGCTGCTGTGCCCTCTCCCCACCCACTGCCCAGCCCTGCACCTGCACTTGTGAGGTGCAGCTCCCTCGGGGACAATCTGGCATTCCCAAGCCTTGGCTTGGTGGGAGCCGAGTGTTTGGTTCCCTGGCTTTTGGGTCAAAGACATGCCAAGGAGTAAAAGCTGCCTTTAAAGAGCTTCCAGTAGCCCCCACTGAGCACTCAGAGTAGGGGTGAGTCACACCCCAGCTCTGCCATTAACCTGCTGTGTAGCCTCGGACAGGCCATCCAACCTCCCCCTCTGTAAATGGCTGGGGAGAGGGCAGCTTTGAAAGTCTGATCATGCTGTGAACAGTCTCCCCTGAAGACACATGCTCTGAAGATCATGAGTGTTGTTTCAGGAGGGTCACCCCTTCCATCCACTTCAGCCCATCTGTGCACCCCATAGGTCCACTGATCCTGGGTGAGAGCCCCAGGGCCACGTGAGTCCTGATACCATAGGGAGGAGCCCCAAGGGCAGATTTTTAACATACAACTTCAATAGTTTATTTTCTCGCTGTGCAATGTTAAAAAAAGAAAAAGAAAAGCAAAGACAGATTTTTTTTTAATTACCATAAATCCACTACCAGCAAAATCACCATTAATATTTGAGTAAATATCCCTCAGTCTCTCTCTCACTCTTGGCAAACATAAGTCCACTCGTTATATCAGGGCTGTTCTCTCAGGTCATTTAAATATTATGTGTAAACATAATGTCTACAGAGTAATTGGTGGTTCTACAATGAATTATTAACAAGTCCTTAATTGTTAAACATTTAGGTTGCTTTCCTTTATCATCATCATCTGTGCAAACATCTGATTTTGGGGGGGGAGCTAAAAGTGGAATTGCCAGCTTTATTCAGAAGGGGTACCTATGACAATTAATACCTGTGACAACTTGCCCCTCGCCCCCAGCTCCAAAGGTTGTACCCGCTTGCACTCCCGGTAGCTGGGAGGAAGGGGTGGCGGGGGGGACTTAAATCTGCTCCCTTGAACCAGCAGCCCCAGAATACTGACACCGAGGGAGTGGGATCTCTGTTGATGAAAGTTAGTAATCATGTCAGGCCACGGCAACTGTCTGTTTTGGGGACTGGCCTAGGCATATTTGGAAGTGGGCATGATTTGTCTTGGGTGCCTGCCTCATTGGACCCGAGAGCAGCGTTGACTCAGTCACCACACCCCTCCCCTCCCAGGGTCAGCAGAAGCTGCCTCACCCTCTACTCCCTGGACTCCCTCTACCTTTTATCACATCCCATCAGTGGGCTCTAGACTTTGCCTCGGGAATCTCTTACACGCACCTATGAGAAACAGGCTCAGGGGAGCAGGCTGAGTTCTGAGAATTGTCCCAAGTCCAGCCCAAGGGGTGGCGGGAACAGCAGATCCAGGGATGGGGGAGGCTGTCACCGGGCACAGAGTGATGGTCCGGAGGCAGATGGGTAGCGGTAGGCCATCTCAGTGCCCAGCTGCAGAGGCAGCCATCTGCTATGTCTCCTGCAGGACTGGTCCTTCAGGATGTTGTTCAAAGAGAAGAACGGGGCCTCCCTGAAAAGACAAACCCACTTCTCATGAGAATTGACTACATAGAGTGTGTTGCCCAGAATGTTGGGCAGAGTTCCAACCATTTACTTGGCAAACTGTGCTCTTCTCTGGGCCTTAACTCTGCATATTGGGGATGGGAGTGCGGGGAGGGGGAGACCACAGGTATTGCCTTGCCCCCCAAGCTCACATGCTGGTTGCACACACAGCCGGCCCCACTGCTGACCGCCCTCTCTCTCGGCCCCGCAGTCCGATGGCTCCATACTGGCAATCGCCCTGCTGATCCTGTTCCTGCTTCTGGCCCTGGCTCTCCTCTGGTGGTTCTGGCCCCTCTGCTGCACCGTGGTAAGTGCCCCAAGCTCCTCCCCCGGCCTCAGACCTCAGGCCGCTCAAAGCAGAGAATGACACAGGTTAACAGGACCATGAGTAGGTAGAGGGCAACAAGAAACTGTGTAAATAATTGACAATAAGTCTAGCGTCTTTTGTACAATTTTTACAAAATTGGCAAAAACTAACATGATCGGTAAAATCATGAGTCATTAGGAGTCAGTATGCGTTAGGGTTTGCCAATGGACACGCCATTTTGGGTGGAGTAGCTGGAGGGCCTGCTCTGGGTGCAGTGCCCAGGAAGAATCAGCAGAATACTGTAAATGATGAGTGTTACTTAACATGTAATAAATACACATGCATGTGTGTGTGTGTGGCACATGTGCACGTGTGCACACACACGCACACACACTTGTTTGTTGAGTTGCACCAGCTGATACTCTTCCAAAGCCACCTTGGTCTTAGCAACTAGTCAGCCCATCTGAGAAAGCGCCTCAGGCCTCTTTATTTTTAACAATAAAGAGTGGCACCTACCTTTATTTTATTCTTTTAGCTACCATTTATAGGACACACCTATATGTGCCCAGCACAAGATCAATAAGGACCTCCTCCCCATCATCGTCACCTGGAGCCACCACATAGCTCTGGCCAGCATCTCCCCAAATAGCGCAGGGCCTGGAATAACCCGCCATCACCTGCCGTGCCCAAATGATATGTGCTTGTCTATCAGTTTCTATTCCCTGGCCCCCAGACCAGGAAAAGACCAAACAAAGTAATATCCAAATGAAAAAAAGAAACATTAGCTCTTGCAAGTCTAGTTCTAGCACGTGCCCTGACTTCATGCACAATCAGAGCATGCGCTGTAAAGCCAGGTGCGTTTGAAGTCAGCACTGCTCCACTACCACAGCTTCTTCCATTCCCTGCATCTCAGTTCTTCCATGGCAGGCCCAGCAGAGGAAAATAGATGGTGAGCATCTCCGGGCTAGAGCCTGTCTTCACTTTATCTCTGGAAATCCAGCATTTAGCATACAGTGCAAGGCGACTCAAATCTGTGTGTAGGACAGAAACCGAAGCCTCATAGAACACTAGACTTGAACAAAAGGGAGAAATGATTTCAAGCAAGACTTTAAAGAGATGATAAATGGATGAATGCAAAACTCAGTCAGGATGTGGATCCATGTGGCAAGGATTCTGGAAAGAAAGAGGCTTTTGCACCAACAGAAGCCTCTGGTTTTGAGGGGAAAAGATGACTTGTAGCAGACAAGAATGTGTGCGTGGGAGGGACCCTGGTGGGAGGGACAGGTGCAAGTCTCAGGTCAATTAGAGTAATCCAGGCTGGAGTGATTTCACCAAGATTTTAAGCAGTCTTAAGCACAGCAGCCCCAGAGTTAAATGTTTAAATACTTAAGGCTGCATAACCATTTTATTTTTAAGTTTAAAAAAAAAAAAACTGAGGCAGCCAGACTGCTTTCTATGGTGATTCAAAAGGAAACATATCTTCAAGTCTGGAATTCTCCGGGGAAGAAAACTTTCAGAGGGCTCTTAAAGAAGAGGGTGGCTGAGAGTGTTGGTGGTGGCAGCCTGAGGTGAACACTGGGGCTTCTGTTGTAGTAGGCATCACCCTTTGTTCACTTAGTCCCTTTGATTATTAAAAACAGTTACCTCTGGGTGGGGACAGCTAGGAACAATACAACAGCCAAGCAGTACTCCACCATTTACTGGTTGCGTGATCTTGGGCAAGTTACTTAACCTCTTTGTGCCCCAGTTTCCTCATTTATATGACGAGGACAATGAGAGCTCTGACCTCATAGGTAGATGGTGAAAATTAAAGGATTATCTATATAGGAATATCTATATATCTGCTTAAGATTGTTCCTTGTATTATTATTAATAATAATTACTATGATTAATATTTTAAAATATCTACTATAATAGGAATATATAACTGTACTGTATGGCATTCCATTTATATTAGTGAGAAATGTCTCTTTTTTCCAGTTTCATGGAAATAGAATTGACAGATAGCATTTTATAAGTTTATGGTATACAACTTAATGATTTGGTACATGTATATGTTGCAAAAAGTTTACCAGAATAAGTTAACATCCATCACCCCACATAGTTACACATTTTTCCTTGTGATAAGAACTTTTAAGATTACTTTCTTAGCAACTGTCAAATGTGCAATACGGTATTCTAAACTGTAGTCATCATGTTGTACATTATATGCCCCAAGCTTTATCTTGTAACTGGAAGTTGTACATTTTGACTACCTTCACTCAATTCCTCCACCCCCAACCCTGTACCCGAGCCCCCACCTCTGGCAACCACAAATCTGATCTGTTTCTATGAATCTGGTTCTTTTAGATTCCACATGTAAATGAAATCATACAGTATTTGTCTTTCTCTGCCTGACTTATTTCACTTAGCATAATGCCCTCAAGGTCCATCCATGCTGTTGCAAATGGAAGGATTTCCTTCTTTTTATGGCTGAATACTGTTCCGTCGTGTATGTATACCATGTCTTCTTTACCCATTCGTCCTTCAGTGTACACTTAAGTTGCTTACATGTCTTGGCTATTGTAAATAATGGTGCATTGAACATGAGGGTGCCTGTATCTCTTCAGGATAGTGATTTTGTTTCCTTCAGATATATACCCAAAATTGGAATTGCTGGGTCATATGGTAGCTCTATTTCTAATTTTTTGAGGAGCCTCCATACTGTTTTCCATAGTGGCTGCACTAATTTACATTCCCATGAACAGTGCACAAGGATTCCCGCTAATACTTGCTATCTCTTGTCTTCTTGATGACAGCAATCTCAACAGGCATGAAGTGATATCTTACCGTGGTTTTAATTTCCAGGAAAATGTCTCTTATTTAATGCCTTTCATTATTGGAAGCAGGATCACACAAGGTCAGATTGCTATGCAATATTCAGAATATTTTTCAGTGAATCTATCTGGTTAAGCCTATGTTGCTTTGGAAGACAGCAAAAATGTCTTAATGTGGCCTGATTTTGTAAGTCCCGAGGAATTTCTTTACAAGGGAAGATCTTAGAGATTGATTTTCCTGTTCATGGAGTCTTTAAAAACTGCCCTTCCACGTATTTCTGAAAGCTGTCTGGGGCTCTGATGCTTAGTGGGCCCCCCAAATTACTCGTTGATCGCTGGCTTCCTTTATGAGTGATGATGTTCTGAGGAGGACAGGGTAAATTCACATGTTTCCTAAAGGGAGTAAACAAGAAGGAGGGCAAACATCATCTCCCCGCACCCCAGGATGCAGTATGCAGAAAGTTTCTCTCCCCCGCGTGACAGCATGCCCTCACCACAGTCTGGGACTAGCACAGGGCATCCTTGTAAATGATGGTCCTGAAACCTTCCTCTGTCATGCTCCCTGCCCTGTCGTGAGTGTGGGAAATGCCCCATGACCTGGTACCAAAGCCATATCTCCATGATGGGAAATAGCCAGAGAGCAGAAAGGGTCTGTAACATGAGGAACCCATGAGGTTTGCCTTCCTCCTGCTTCTGCACAGTTCTTTCCGGGAATAATATTCAAAATCTTTAACAATTTGCAAGGCCTCCATCCCAATTGAGCCAAACATTAACGCTTTAGTGGCTGGATATGGGGTGGGATGGGGGATGGTCCATGAAGTCCCGGAGGGTGGCAGGCGTACAAGGGCAGGCACTCAGGTCACTATTTACTAATCAGAAAGAGCATTTTAACATGTAACGACCAGTATGGCCAGATCAGGCATAATAGACACTACCAGGCCAGGCTTCTGCAGCCCTCAGCATCCTCTTGCTTCCTGCTGGTCCTAGAAGAAGAAATCTGAAGGCTGAGAGTGACTGGTGCTACCCATTGCATTTTGCCTTTCTGAAAGGACCCCATTCCCAGCTGGCTCTTATCTCCCACCTAGATGGAACCTGGGTTAACTTATTGCCCGCATAGAAGAGAATAATCTATCAGTAATGACTGATGGAGAGAGAATTGGCCAGTTCTTGGATCGAAACTTTTCAGTGTTTCCCAACGTGGCCCTCAGTATCCCCAGGTAAATCTTTGCCTTCTAAGATTCCTACCTTTATTCACTGGCACAAAAAAACATTCACATTGGAAGAGAGAGAGTCATTGGCCTATGTACCCTGTGCTTATTTGCATTTTCAAAAAGGGAATTCAGGGGCCCATATTTTACAAAAAAATAAATGAATAAATAAAACCCTGCCTCAGTTCCACAAGGGGCATTGCCAGAACGCTTTAAGTCATGCTATGGCCACTCCCTCCACTCATAAGTTTGGTCCAATATTATTGAAATCTCTAAATTGAACTTTAAAAAAAGGAAGACTAGGAAATCTGCATGAGAAGAGGATCATGGGAAAAAAAGAGTTGAAATGTACCGGATGAGTAAACGTGTGAACACATGGAGGAAAAAAGTCCACAATGAATCAGTGGTATTAGAGATAAATATTATCTAATACAGATCTAGAAAATGCAGGTAACCCTGAGAGTCTACCATCATCCCAGCCAAGAGGCAGCACCCTGAAAGCCTGCAGTCTAACTAGGATGGTAGCTTTATGTACACAGGCAAAGGCCATCACATCCTGCCTAAATTTCAGCAGGTCACCAGACACTGATAGATTCTGATTAGCAATGGGGACTGGCTCCTCCAAATCAAAAACCTGGGGGATAGGATAAATGCCTGCCTGGCGTCTTAACCTACGGACCCCATGTTGACGCTCTCATGAACACCCTCGATTACTTAACGCCCAGCCCACTTGCCCTGCCCCATCCTTATACCGCGACAGAGCAATTGATAGTCTTCTCCTCTCCTGCTCCCAAGATGATGATCCCTTCAGAAGAGAATTGCCCAAGCATGCTGTTGGGGCCACTGCACATTTACGAGGCCTTCTCATTGCTTAGCAAACTCTCACCTCATCCTTATGGAGCCCCAGATTCCACCCCCATGGTGTCTCTCCCAGACTGTTCCCGTTCTCCCGGAGGTGACTGTCCTATCTCTGGCTCTTTCACTCTCAACAGACAACCTACTCTTCTGTCTCAGCGAGAGGTGGAAGCCGTCCTGTGAGAAACCTTCCACTTCAAGTAGCGCTTTCATGCATCCTGCTCCAACATCCCTCCCCTCCCCGGATGCAGCCTGGCCCGTCTGCCTCTCTTGCTACTCATGTCCTTCATGTTGTTCTCTCTCATTCACCTCTGCCTGTGGTATCTTCATCCTTTCCTCTCCGCTGTCTTCCTCCCTGCTGCCTACTGGCCTCCTTCAACCTTTAAAAATGTCTCATACCTTATTCCTCCTTCAAGCCGCCCTCTTCCTTCTCCCTCCCTTTCATCTGCCAACTTCTCTGCAGAGCAGACTGTCCACGATTCCTTCCATTCACTCTTCGGCCTACTGCACCCTGGCCTCCATCAGCATCGTTGCTCTAGTCCATACCTTGCAAGCCTGAACTCCCCAGCCAGGGATCTCTGCTCATTTCTCCTTCTACGTTAGCTCTTTCAGCAATGGGTACCCTCTTCTTTCACCTCTCTCCTCTGCTGGCTGCTGCCGACTCTTCTAAATCTGTCTTCAGTTTTCCCCTGTCTCCTTCTACTGCCGCTAAGCTCTTGTTCTCCAGGATTGTCTTCAACCTTCTCTACACATTGTCCCTGGGCAATATCACTAATGCTCATGACTTCAGCTACAATGGATATGCTGATGGCTACTTAATGTGTCCACCCATTGCTGGCCTCGACTTCAGAAGACCAGGCCCATGGTATCGGTACCCAACGGGCATCTCAAATGTAGGCATCTCTCCCCATCGTGTCCCAGCTAAATTCATCACGTTTTCCCCAGGACTGCTCTTCATTGATAGATATGTCACCATCCTCTGAGCTGCCCAAACTCTAGACTGAAGAGTTATTGCCAAGGTCTCCTCTGTCTCTCCTTGTCTTCTCTCACTTCACAGTTGTCTGTAGAGCATCCTCTTCTCTCACACCCCATCTCATCTGATACATCCATCTGCACCCTCTACCCCAGCATAAGCATAATACCTGGCACTCAGTAGTTGCTTAATAAATAGTTGTGGAATGAATGGATGAATGAATGTCATTGCCTTAGTCTGAGGTTCTGCATCTCCCACCTGAACTACTGCAATAACTTTCTAACTGCTCCTTTAGCCTTTCTCACTGTCACTAGGTTTTTTTTCCTTAAAAAAAGAAAAATAATCAGGTCATGGTCCCACTCACTTCCGTGCCCCAAATCCTCTTGACTGTTCAAGATCTCTAAAGTAGACTTCAAATTCCTTGACATGGCGTATGTAGACCCTTCTCAACCTGACCACACCCCACTTCTCCACCTCACCTCCCACCTACTCCTCCCTGTGCCTGGACCCCCTTGGCACCCTGTACGGACTCCTTCATGGCACTGACCATGGTGTTGTAACTGATTGTTTGCTTGTCAATCTTCCCCTGTAGACATATGCTATTGGAAGCCAGGGCTGTAGTTCCCCAGAGCATAACCATGCTTGGCTCAAGACTGTTACTCAGTATATCTCAAAGCTCATTGAGGAGCTAAGTGGAAGGAGGGCCATCTCCAGGCACACTCTGTCCTTTGGGGTTCCTTGAACATACCTCATAGCTACTAATGATCTCTTTGCTTATATTGTTTCCGCTTGCTGAAATATTTTCATCTTCTTTATCTACTCTGTCAACAATTCCTCTTTCTTCAAAGCCCAGTTCACTGATCACTCCATCTCAGTAGCTTTCCTTTTTCCCACCTGGGGAGAATTAGCACCAACCTCCCTTGGTTTTCATAGCACTTTTTTTCACACATCTATTAATGAATTTTCTCATTCTGTCACAAGTGTTCATTCACATATATGTTCCTGTCACCATACAATGAACTCCTCCAGGGCACAGAGAAACTTGTCACAGAGAATCATCCCACAAAGGGGTACAGTGCCTAGTATGTAATTCATATGTTTTCCAAACTAAACTAAAGGGGGGGAAGGGGAATGGATATGAAAGGAACCCACAGACCAGTGGAACTGTAGGGCGTGGTAGTTTCATGGGGGTTTGTATTGTTATTATCAGGTTTCATAAATTACATGTATGTTACACACATTGTTTTATATGTATCAAATATTACATAACAAAAGACACTTTTATCAGCTTCTTTTTTTTTTTTTTTTTTGTGGTACGCGGGGGCCTCCCTCTGCTGCGGCCTCTCCCGTCGCGGTACGCGGGCCTCCCTCTGCTGCGGCCTCTCCCGTCGCGGAGCACAGGCTCCGGACGCGCAGGCTCAGCGGCCACGGCTCACGGGCCCAGCCGCTCCGCGGCACGTGGGGTCCTCCCAGACCGGGGCGCGAACCCGGCTCCCCCGCATCGGCAGGCGGACGCGCAACCACTGCGCCACCAGGGAAGCCCTTATCAGCTTCTTAAATAAAATCCTAGAAATCTGCCCATTTTATTAGGAGGTTAATTGTATATCAGGAACCCCAAGTCAAAAGATCTTGCCATATTTTGCCAGATGAGAAAGTTTCTGAAGATTCGTTGCATAACAAGGTGAATATACTTAACATTACTGAACTGTACACTTAAAAACGGTTAAGATTAGGTTATGTGTTTTTTACCACAACTAGAGAGAAAATAAAAAGAGATCCTGCTGTAGAGTTGGAATTCTTCTGCAGCCCAGCTAATTAAACTACACTATTAAGGTGAAATCAAATCATTATATTTCTGTTCAAATAATGGCAAATATTTTTATTCCGTTTGTCGGGAGAGGATCATGTGCATGCTTTGAGAATTTCTCCCTAGAGAAACAAAATGCAGTTCCCTTTTGTTTTGGTTTTTTTTAAAGGCCTCGTAGGTATCTTACGAACACTTTTTAAAGAATTATGTAAAGGATCATGTTTAATTCACTTTATTGAATTTCCAGGGTAGTTCCATGAATGACAAATTGCAAGGGACAAAAACTAATCAGGAACTTGACATGCCTTAAATTGAAATAAAAATAAATTCTTCAAATAATGCCCTCCACACCTTTAAGCATAGCATTTAATTTTCAGGGCCAGACAGCCAAACCTAACATCACCAAAGGGATTCACCGAAGCTTATTTAGTAGAAACCTGACAAGTACAAGCAGCTCCTTAGCCAGGCATCATGGGCCTAGACTCATCGTGCTTTCTGGATCCCTTTCCAGCCTCCACCCATTCCCATCTGGACACACCTTTCTCTGCAGCTGACAAGGTCGCTTCCCACCAGCATGCAGAGCCCTGCCATGGCCTGCCCTCACCTCAGAGCTCTGCAACACACGCCAGTCTGTTCTCATCTCCACCTTGCCCTCGTGGCTTCCCTCATCCCTGCTGGGCTGGCCCTGCAACTTGCCTGGAAACCCACCCGCCACCATCCTCATGCCCCTAGGTGAGCTGGAAAGAGGCGAGCTGTCATTAAAGACAATGGGGTTCCGATACGAGATCTGCCTCCATCAAAGGCAAATCTTTTAACCTTCATTTCCTCACGTGAAAAATTAGAAAATTGGAACCATGTTGGCGCTAAGGTAGCTTCCTTATATTCTTAACTCCTATAAGTGAATCTACTCCTCTCCAACATTTCCGGGCCTGTGGTCCTCAAACCTGGTTACACATCAAAATATGATGCAAGTATCAGGGGCAGCATTTCCAGACGTTGTCCACTAAACTTCTTTTGACCCTGGAACCCTCCCTTGACCCCTACCCATTAACATACTGACATCTAGAAGGGCACTAGTCCTTCCCAAACACCTATTGACATCCTGATGTCTGGAAGGACACTAACATTCTGCCAAAGACCGTTTGGGAAACATAAGCCCAGAGAATGCTGAATTGGCTGAAAGTCAGATTCCTGGGTCCCTAGGAAAGAGGTCCCTAGCCTCTTTACCGCCCTCCTCGAAGGCTGTGTCAATGCCAACAAGCTCAAACACACTGTGAACATCATCCCACACCCTTGTTCCTTGTGTGTCCTGCTCAGATCCCACAGGCACTGCCAGTGGCTGGAATCGCCTTGCCCATAACCCAGGCAGACCAGATGCTCCTCTAAGCCTCAGGGAATCTGAATCATGAATTTTTTTTTAACTGTCTCAGTGTTTTGCAGTGACTGGCGCATCATCTAGTGAAGAATGTGCATAGCTGCTCTTTGAAATTATTATGTACATCATTTAGGCCTTATCAACTAATATTAAAATTCTTGCCACTACTCTCTCTTGAGTTATGTATGAATTTGGCCTTTTAAATAATTCCAGTCTTAAGGGAGATAAGATGAGAGGCCAAAAATTATTTGGAATTTCAGTTCCAAATGTAAAAAGCAAAAAAGTTGAGCTCATTTCTTTGAAAATTTCTTGTACTACATTCTAGATCAACACCCTTGGCACTAGACTTTACTAAACTTTTACAGTGTAAAATTACTAGATTCAAGCAGTACTTGGCCAGCTCTAATCAACTGTGAGGTTTCTATTACATTTATACTGTTTGTATAGTAAGATTCATTTATCTGTCATCAGCTAGTATTTCATTCTTCCTGGACATTTTCCACATTGCATTGCCTAGTTTCCCTTGGTGTCTTGATTTTAATTAAAAGAATATTTATTATAAAGTTGGGGAATCAGAATGGAAGCCTAAATTGTAAAAGCATGAGAGCAAGCATCCCCTTCCATCCATGAGATTAAAGCCTTTTGTTAGGTGGCTTTTCAGATCTCATTGGCATTTCTTCTATACACAGCTTTCTTCTGATGGCTTCTCCTCACACAGAGCCTATGAGGCCAGGGAGGTAGCAAAGGAGTTGGAATTAAGATATCAGCCCAGAAGTCCCAGGATATGCGATGTTTTTAATTAAAGGCTCTAAATACAACATTTATTTGAGTTAGCCCTCTGAGCATGCAAGAGGTAATCATTTGTGAAAAATCAATTACTCCTGGCTGGTAATACACTGGACTTCCTAGCAAAATAAAAACAAAAAATTTCCTGGAAAAAAAAAATGTGATAAAAGTTGTTTTAAATGCATAGCCAGGCTCACAAGAAAATAGACATTTCCAGGGACAAAATAAAAAAGGTTCTGCAAATCAGATGGTTAGCTGACCCTAAAGCAGTGTGATTTTCCAATCTCAATAACCTAGACATTTGGTTTCAGAGCCTTACATAGGTCCATAAAAGTTTGGGAGTCAGAACTGAGTCTTCTGCTTACAGCTGAGACCTTGAGTAAAAGGATGGGCTATGAGGTGTGTGTGTGTGTGTGTGTGTGTGTGTGTGTGTGTGTGTGTGTCCCTAAGAATTCAGAACCACAACCTCTCGGTTTTAGAGTTCAAATATTTATTACTTGGGGTTCTGTAAATTACAAACTAAGAGAAAGGGATCACAGTTTGGAAGTGTTTAGGAATCTGCAAAAGGAAACTCTCTGGCAGGTTGATCCCTTAGCTCAGTCCTCATAAGATTCCCATAGGTAAATGCAAACTTCACATGAGTTCACAATCAAAAATTACCAAAAACCCAAGGAATATTATTACTCAGACTCCTTGGGGTTTTACTACGCATGGAAAGCACAGAAGACCAGAAATCAGTTGAGGAAGTCAGGCCCTGTCATTGGTCTTTCCTTTGCTCGCTACAAAGTTAACAATGGTTGAGTAGCAGATACATCAAAAGTTCTCTAAATACTATTATTTCTCCCATAACATGAAGGGTATTCCTAAAAATGTCACTTCATATGGAATTTTCACCCCATGAAAATAACAGGACTGGGGGGGAAATAGGTTCAGAACAGAACATTCAAAACTGTGCAATGTTATAAAATAATACACTTTTAAAAATTAATAAGAAACTGAAGATTTCCACCATTTTAAGCATCTTCAATTCTTGAAGTAATGCTACAGTATAAATAGCACTATGTCTCAATTTTTAAAAACTAAACACATGAAGTTTTGTGATGAGTTTGAGTATGATGTAGCCCCAGGCCTTTGAGTTAACAGGACAGAAGGAAGGACATTCTTAGGATGAAGTGTCACAACAACAGAGGTGGATGACTGACTCATTGTCTTCTTACTCCTTCTGTTCTGGCTTAAAATAGAAATCCAGCTTTTGTTGTCTTGCCAGGATCCTCTTTTCATAACAACAACAACAGAAAAGCTGTTTGTGTGGTTCCAAATAAGACTAAATGCCACAAAAGTGTTACTCTGCTGCTCTCAGCATTATAGCCTTTTCTTCAATCCATGGCACATGCTTCTAATCCCCTTTAAAGCAAATGATGGGCCCTGTGCCTTCCATTCTCCTTTCTTTGGGTTCCTCAGTGTGGTCTCCAATGAAGCTCAACGTGGGTTCCTTTACTCCCTTTGCTCTCAGGGTGTCCCATGAATCTCATCTCTTCATGAGCATCTCATACACAAGCTTAAGGCTTTCCTCCTTCCCTGAATCCTTGGATTCTTATAACCAGGACATACACTCGTGTTGAGGATGCTTTAAATGCTTTCATGAAGAAAGGTACACATGTTTACAAGTGCGATATGTTGATTTAATTGCACTGCACAAGGGTAAACAGAAGTAAGAAAGCAGATGAGGTGTGTGTGAGTTTTGTGTGTTTCTTCCATGTCACTACTGACAGCTGAGCAGCATTTTCACATTCACCTGATAGTACTTGGTGGCACCCAATATAATCAGCCAGCTCACACTTTTAAATGGTTAATGTTATGTTATGTGAACTTTACCACAACCCAAAAAATCTAAAACATATACAGGCATACTTCAGAGATATTGCAGGTTCCATTCCAGACCACCACAGTAAAGCAAGTCACATGAATTTTTTGGGTTTCCCAGTGCATATTAAAGTTACGTAGTCTATTGAGTATGCAATAGCATTATGCCTAAAAAAAATTTACATACTTTAATTTTAAAAATACTTTATCGCTAAGATATGCTAATCATCTGCGCCTTCAGTGAGTCATAATCTTTTTTTTTGAATTTTTGAATTTTATTTTTTTTTATACAGCAGGTTCTTATTAGTCATCAACTTTATACACATCAGTGTGTACATGTCAATCCCAATCGCCAAATTCATCACACTACCACTACCACCCCCCCACTGCTTTCCCCCCTTGGTGTCCATATGTTTGTTCTCTACATCTGTGTCTCAACTTTTGCCCTGCAAACCGGTTCATCTGTACCATTTTTCTCGGTTCCACATATATGTGTTAATGTACACTATTTGTTTTTCTCTTTCTGACTTACTTCTCTCTGTATGACAGTCTCTAGATCCATGCATGTCTCAACAAATGACCCAATTTCATTCCTTTTTATGGCTGAGTAATATTCCATTGTATATAGGTACCACATCTTCTTTATCCATTCGTCTGTCGATGGGCATTTAGGTTGCTTCCATGACCTGGCTATTGTAAATAGTGCC
>NC_041225.1:83803797-83804179 GCF_002837175.3 Physeter macrocephalus
TTTGAAGTTTCATTAGGTCCCATTTATTTATTTTTATTTTTATTTCCATTACTCTAGGAGGTGGATCAAAAAACATCTTGCTGTAATTTATGTGAAAGAGTGTTCTTACTATGTTTTCCTCTAAGAGTTTTACCATGTCCGGTCTTACATTTAGGTCTCTAATCCATTTTGAGTTTATTTTTGTGTATGGTGTTAGGGAGTGTTCTAATTTCATTCTTTTACATGTAGCTGTCCAGTTTTCCCAGCACCCCTTATTGAAGAGACTGTCTTTTCTCCATTGTATATCCTTGCCTCCTTTGTTACAGACTAGCTGACCATAGGTGCGTGGGTTTATCTCTGGGCTTTCTATATTGTTCCATTGATCTATGTTTCTGTTTTTGTG
>NC_041225.1:83805169-83826466 GCF_002837175.3 Physeter macrocephalus
ATGGTGTATGATCCTTTTAATGTGCTGTTGGATTCTGTTTGCTAGTATGTTGTTGAGGATTTTTGCATATATGTTCATCAGTGAGATTGGTCTGTAGTTTTCTTTTTATGTGGCATCTTTGTCTGGTTTTGGTATCAGGGTGATGGTGGCATCATAGAATGAGTTTGGGAGTGTTCCTCCCTCTGCTTTGAGAAGGATAGGTGTTAGCTCTTCTCTAAATGTTTGATAGAATTCGCCTCTGAAGCCATCTGGTCCTGGGGCTTTTGTTTGTCGGAAGATTTTCAATCACAGTTTCAGTATCAGTGCTTGTGACTCGTCTGTTTATCTTTTCTATTTCTTCATGGTTCAGTCTTGGAAGGTTGTGCTTTTCTAAGAATTTGTCCATTTCTTCCAGGTTGTCCATTTTATTGGCATAGAGTTGCTTCTAGTAATTTCTCATGATCCTTTGTATTTCTGCAGTTTCAGTTGTTACTGCTCCTTTTTCATTTCTTATTCTGTTGATTTCAGTCTTCTCCCTCTTTCTCTTGATGAGTCTGGCTAATGGTTTATCAATTTTGTTTATCTTCTAAAAGAAGCAGCTTTTAGTTTTATTGATCTTTGTTATTGTTTCCTTCATTTCTTTCTCTTTTATTTCTCACCTGATCTTTAAGATTCCTTTCCTTCTGCTAACTTTGGCTTTTGTTTGTTCTTCTTTCTCTAGTTCCTTTAGGTGTAAGGTTAGATTATTTATTTGAGGTTTTTCTTGTTTCTTGATGTAGGCTTGTATAGCTATAAGCTTCCCTCTTAGAAATGCTTTTGATGCCTCCCATAGGTTTTGGATCATCGTGTTTTCATTGTCATTTGTCTCTAGGTATTTTTTGATTTCCTCTTTGATTTCTTCAGTGATGTCTTGGTTATTTAGTAACGTATTGTTTAGCCTCCATAGCGTTGTGGTCAGAAAAGATGCTTGATATAATTTCAATTTTCTTAAATTTACTGAGGCTTGATTTGTGACCCAAGATGTGATCTATCCTGTAGAATGTTCCATGCGCACTTGAGAAGAAAGTGTAATCTGCTGTTTTTGGATGGAATGTCCTATAAATATCAATTAAATCTATCTGGTCTATTGTGTCATTTAAAGCTTCTGTTTCCTTATTTATTTAGTCATAATCTTTTTATAATAGTAACATCAAAGATCACTGATTGCAGATCACCATAGCAAATATAATAATAATGAAAATTTTTGAAATATTGAGAGAATTACCTAAGTGTGACACAGAGACCTGAAGTGAGCAAATGGTGTTGGAAAAATGGCACCAAAAGACTTGCTCAACACTGGGTTGCCACAAAGCTTCAATATGTAAAAAACAAAATATCTTCAATGCACAATAAAGCAAAGTCTGCCTATATATTACCTTCTCTTTTACTTCATGAAAAATCATACTTTGAGCTAATACGATTTCACAGTTTATTGATTTTATTTGCTCAGTTTCCTTACCACATATGAATAAATTCACATATTATATACCTGTATTGTAACAAAAGAAACTGTACATGTTGCTTTCAAATTTTCTGGAAGCCTTCTTGGAAATTTAATTTGGGACACAAAGCTGATTCTTGAACTACAAGGCAAGGGAATTTACTTGGAGGCTGGGGTTAGGGGATAGAATGGGATATAGATGGTGTCAATAAAGTACCATAATTAACCATGAGTCCAACCCATAACTCTAATGAGATCCTCATGGTGCATACATGTGTCACAATCCACTCATGGCATTTGGAACTGTTAGCATATTAAATACTAAAGAAACATTTATATGGAGAGTTGAGAAACCAGATTTGCATCTTGTATCACTAAAGTGCTTATTTGACAGGCAAAGAAGTTTAGAATAATCAGAAATGCTTTCTTTATCTTTTCCTTTATAATGCATACTCATTCATTCCAGAAATAGTGACTAAGCAACAAGCACTGACTATGTGTCAGGAGATAAAAACTGAACCAAGTATGCCCATGTCTTCTGGAAGCTTAGAGTCCAGTTCTTCTTGCAGAAGAAAGAGATGCAAATACAGTGCAGTCAGTTCATTGCCAATGGTGCGGTGAAAGATAAGAACCGTGTCCCTAACTCCCAGGAAATGATCTGGCTGTGTTTGCTTCAGGGCTGGATCCAAGAATGCAGGCCATGCCAGCTCTGCACACAGATGAGCACAAATGCTCATCAGAGGAAGTAAGAGAGTTTCCTCCAGAGATAGTACTCTGTCTTCCCCTAGGTGGGACACATAAGAAATGAAGACCCCATAGTCCCTGACAATAGAGCAGAAACAGTCTAACTTTGAGACTGAAACATTTTCAAACCTGGTGTTTCTAATCAGCCATAGGCAACGCTCAACAGAACAGTCATAGGAATGTCTGACTTGAAGCAAAACATACCCCCATATATCTAATTGAGGTGTAGCATTGTTAAAAACAGGCTAATTCATAGTTCTCAAAGTGTGGTCCATGGACCAGCAGTATAAGCATCATTTGGGAACTTGTTAGAAATGCAGGGGCTTCCCTGGTGGCGCAGTGGTTGCGCGTCTGCCTGCCGATGCAGGGGAACCGGGTTCGCGCCCCGGTCTGGGAGGATCCCACATGCCGCGGAGCGGCTGGGCCCATGAGCCATGGCCGCTGAGCCTGCGCGTCCGGAGCCTGTGCTCCACAACGGGAGAGGCCACGGCAGAGGGAGGCCCGCATACCACAAAAAAAAAAAAAAAAAAAAAAAAAAAAAAGAAATGCAAAGATCCCACTCCAGACCTACTCAGGGATGCAGCCCAGAAGTCTGTGTTTTAAGAAGTCTTGCAGGCTACTCTGGTACTCAATAATGTTTAGAGCTATTCAGCTAATTCAAACTAGAGGACAAATGCTTAATTTTGTTAATAGAGTAGTTATCTTAAGCCATTCTCATGGACTTTGTCTGGACAACAGAATTGGCTATGTGTCATGGAAGTGTCTCCTTTGCAATAAGAGAACCACACCTTCGGTATAAAGGAGGATGCAGGAGATGCTCTTCATCCAGCTCAAGCAGAAAGGTCACTGAGACACTGAAGACAACCTAAGAAGAAAAGGAACCCAAAAAAGAAGTCCTCTTCTCATGCCATAAGATGAGCATCTGTCTAACATGAGCTCGTACAGCTTAGCCTACAGCCAACCGCTGTCAGAGTGAAGAGGCAGGAAAGATAAGCAGGAGAAACGGAATGTTGTGATGGTGGAGCCATAGCAGGGGCCCATGGGGGAGTAGCCAAGCCTGGCATATCCCCCTGCTCCTCGTGCAGCACACTGACCAGACTCACTCTATTAAATGGAATGAGCCAGTGTGGCTACCCTGAGAGGAGGAAGAGGGGCCGGTGTCAAAAACCGGGTAGATTGCATTCTGCATTCCATTACACAGGACTATAGCAGTAGAGATGCAAAGGCAACAAAGTGCAAGGATCCAACATAAATTAGGAGCAAATCTTGAACACTTCTGGAGGGAAAAAAAACAAGCAAAATAAACTCACCAGGTGCTTTATTTCACCTTAACATTTTATAAAATAAATTTTAAGAGAGAACTTTACAGAGACCTAAACAGTTGAACTTGACTCATAAAACACAGTAAAGTTCCCAGTTGTCAAAAAGGACCTGGGCATATGGGATCTTTCTACTGTAATCATCCCATGCTAACTATATCTCCACATTTTCTATCATTTCATTTCCAACAGCCAAACTAAGAGGTGCACCTAAAAACTTGAATTTGTTTCGACTCAGTGAGAGGTTGCCAGTAAGATTTCAATCTAATAAGATTCCACCTGGTCTTTACAAGCTTTCTTTCCTTTACCCATACAACAGATTTTGTCAAATCTGGCCACCTCTACATCTACCTAAACAAACATGGACTAAATCAGAGTTAAAGTCACTGATAAGGGAGAAGAGGCACATCTCCCAATTCACAACAGAGTTTCAAGAAATTCTCAGGTAGCAAAGAAACACTAATAGAATTCAGAAGTTCTCTATCCCATCTCATTTTTCTTATGCGCTTTTACTTCACCAGTCCAACCATTAATGCAAAAGGGACTCTAGGGCAGCTATCCCAAGAAGGCATCTGGTCACTTTCTACTCATCCCAAATATCCAACCTGAAAATGATAGTAAGTAGAGATGTGATGTTGGCCTCTGGAGGAGAAATATGAAAAAATGTCCCCAGAGTTATATCCCTGGAACTGCCATTCAGTTCTGCCATGTTATGCTTACAAATATGTTTGTTGAGGGATTTTCCTCTTAAACATTTCATTAAGGGTCTCTTCAACCTTATCCATCTTCTGTTTGTCCCTCCTAATGAGCAAGGGGCTGACAAGTCCACCCACAATCAAGAGGAAGCTCCCAGAACCTTCTAAGAAGGGAAGTAGCTCAAATCAAGCCTAAGCTTTGTAGTGTTCAGTTGCTTCTAGCTTGCATTCTCGTTGGCAATAAAGACCATCTAATCATACTCGTTGGAAGCCAAGAATTATGCAATTAACCTTTAATTACATTTTAAAATGCTACAGAAAACACTGGGTTATGTGAGACCCCATAAAGGGGACCTTGCTTGTTCTGTGAGGTCCCGGGCGACTTGTCAGGGGAGGTGATCTAGCCAATGAATAGGTGTTAACTGGGGTACGTGCAGGTGTGCAGACAAAGCAGGGAGGATAGCAAGCAATTAGGCAGAAGTCGCTACAAGGGTGAAGCAGCAGGGTGTGTGGAAGGGACAGGAAGGTGACAGGAGGCTGAAGTACAGAAAGTGAAGGGGAGAGGGGTGAAGTGGAGAGGTGGGGGGCCACGTCTTCACGTCATGCAGGCCTTTTGGGGGCTGAGGCAATTTGCATTTTCTCCTGTGAGGCTGCAGTGGTGCTGTAGGCTCAAGACCAATGCAAGCTGTTGCCCAATTGCTCCTCCAGGCCACCTGGGCCCTGGTGGGGAGCGGTGAAGGGGGGAGTGGGGAGGGCTGACTGTCCCTGTGCTCAGAGCACTCCACTGGGTGGCCCAGGCACTGGTCTTGGCATGAGAGTTTGGCTCACTCACAGACAGCCCATCCAGCCTGCCCGGATCGCACTTTGAGACGCTCTCCTGCCGTTCCCTGGGCAAGCTGCACCTGCCCCCAGGAGAAGACTGGGAAGGAGGGGGCAGGGACTGGAAGCAAGAGGAAGACTCCTTCCTCATTCCCACTGAACAGAGCCAGACAGCCATCCAATAAGGCCAGATTGGAAGTGCCTAAATTTCATCTACCTGAACATGGTGGCATTTTTCCAGAAGCTCAGGTGCCCAGTTTACAAGTATGTCAGCCTGGCATCTAGATTATGAATTAGTCTGCCTTTGATTAATACTTAATAAAGCATGTGTTTTGCTTTGTCTTTGGGGTTCCCCTTGGGACATTGTTGGATGTAGAATTC
Organism: Physeter macrocephalus; assembly: GCF_002837175.3. Taxonomy (NCBI): domain Eukaryota; kingdom Metazoa; phylum Chordata; class Mammalia; order Artiodactyla; family Physeteridae; genus Physeter; species Physeter macrocephalus. The sequence goes on from NC_041225.1 coordinate 83,810,587, forward strand.
GATAAATACCCAGTAAGACACGTTGGCCATCAACCCACAGACGGGTTGGTCTGGGTGGTGGGCTGCTTGGCTGATGTCAGCGCTTCCTGGCTGATGTCATGTGCTTACACGTATGTGGTGAAGCAGACTCCTGCTGAGCCCCCTGAAGACCCTGGCCACTGTCAGGCCCTCTGGCCACCGTCTGAGCGCCAGCCTCCTGTCTCACCCTTTTTATGAAGCTCTGGCTTCTAGGCTGCGCCATCTGGAAACCACCATACATAGTATATGCTAAATTTTCATTTGGTGTTTGCGGAGGGAGGGGAAGTTAAGTGAAACCTTTGTTAAAGATTTAATAAACGCAAAAGACAGTGACTACAAGAAAGGGAAAGGAGAATAATAATAGTATGCACCATCTATTGAGCAACCCCTCTGTTCCAGATGTTTTGCAAACGTTATTGCTCATCGTGGCTCAATGCCTGCAAGGTTAGTGTTATTGCTCCCATTTAATGGATGGAGGCAGTGGAGCTCAAGGAGGTTCAGGGACTTGTCGGATCGTCACGGTCAAAACAAGGCAGGTCTGGGGTTCACACTTGACAACTACACAGTGCTTCCATGCAGCAAGGGGGGAAGCTGGTTGCACTGTGAAGACAAAACCCCAGCTGCTCTGCACCAAGCCTCTGTACACCCAGGGTACTTAGCAAATACACTGCCCACAGCACTCTTGTCAACATCTGTCTGTGTTCCTAAGTATCCTGCTCTCCTCTCGCTCCCCTCCTTAATCCTGCATTCCAGATTGCTGTCCCCAGCTCCTCACCCCTCCCTCCAGTCTCCAGGCATTTCCTGTTCGAAAATCATCACTGCCTCTGGGATGATGGGAAATCAGCATTGGGCAGTAATGACCCTCCTCAGAGATTTTTTTTAAGGAATTTGGAGCCAGTGTTGAGTGGGTGAGCAAAATCATGGCTTCATGCTTTCCAAAGACCTTCAGCAGGTTTCCCACGATGGCCAGGAAGTGGAGGCAGATGAAATGAGAGTTTGAAATGATAGCCTCGGGGCTTCCCTGGCGGTCCAGGGGTTAAGACTCTGCACTTCCAGTGCAGGGGGTGCGAGTTTGATCCCTGGCCGGGGAACTGAGACCCCACATGACACACGGCGCAGCCCAAAAATAAAATAAATAAATAAATTGAAATGATAGCCTCTGCCTCTTAATTAATTGAGTACTATCCTTTTAGGTGACTGGAGGCTCAGTCCCCTGGCTGGTGTTAGTAGAGCCTCAAGTCAGTAGCCTGTCTCAACATACAGAGATGACATTACAGATAGTGATAGCATGGGTGACAGCAGTGGAGATCAGAGCCCAAATGAGGTCCCAGAATAATCCTCAAATCAAAGGTGATATGTACTTAGTAGGGGGGAGAAGTGAGGAAGAGCTGCCTAGTAGGCAGCCTGCCCTGCAGCCGGGAGAGCTCTCCAACTACATTAAGGAACTGGTCCCATGGACAGTGCCCGAGCATCCATCCATAAAGTGGTCCAGGCCAGCCCTGACGCTGAGACATCAAAAGATATTTAATGACTTTTGTATTTACCAGAATTCTCTAAGGAAAAAGACTGCAGGCAGGGGACCCAACATTCTGATAATAAGCTTGGGGTGTGAGAGGAGGGAGACACGGTGGAGTCAGAGTGGATAATGGCCAAATTGCCTTGTAAAAGACTCTAAGTCAAATTACTTCGAGGGTACAAGAGCTTTCCTTTTATGAATGGGGTGTGCAAGTTGGAGACAAAAGTGAGGACAGGCTACTTACCGCCACCCTTCTTTTCTCCTTCCCATCCTTCTCCATATGTCGCGCATCCTCTCATTGGTTAGAAGGGGCTCACAATTGCTTGCCTTCCCAGAGTGACCACATGTCTCTCTTTAACCCTGATGATGGCGTATTTGCAGAGTCCAGTCTTAGAATATTGTTATGTAAATCTTTGTGCCTCTTAAATTTCAGGGCCCTGAAAGGAATCCCCGGTTACCCCTTCTTTGCTGCCCTTTGTCGGGAATCCGTCATCCTGACCGTCACATCCTCCCTCCATGGATACCACCTGGGGCCAGAGAGAGATAATGGGATTGCCAACAGTTTGAGCGTGGTCCATACCTGGCTTATCTCTGTAGCACTATCTTAACTTCTATTCTGGACCATTCTTTGTTAAATGTGCAGCTGTTTGGGCGGGTGGGTGAATGATTTGATGCAGGAATGACTAGATGAATAAATGAGTGAATAAATTTGCAGGATAGCTCCCTGGGATAAAAGACGAAACTTTTACCCATGGAACGTTTTTTTCTCTATACAAAACTACAGCAGACACAATTGAGTGTGGAACTCTCTGCCTGGGTCATGCTCTAACTAACTGAGCTATTCTGCCCAGAAAGACACCTGCCTTGCTTGGGCCCATTACTATGGTAATTATGGCCACACCACCAGGCACCTCTTGAGAGCAGGGCTCTTGGAAAGCAGGTGGCTGGAGATTTCTACTGACTTGTTCTTTTTTTTCTCTTTTCAGATTATCAAGGAGGTCCCTCCACCCCCTGCTGAGGAAAGTGAGGTGAGTGACCAGGTGGACAGGATGGTGGAGTGGGGCAGAGAGCTGACTGGGCAGCCTGAGACTCAGGCCTCTGCAAAGCAGAGCTAAGTCAAGCCCAGCCTCCCACTGAGTACAAAGCAGCAAAGAGGGAGGTAGGTCTTTGGCTCTTTCCTAACCAAGGATGAACAGGAACTGAACTGAACTGGCAGCCAGAGGCAGAATGGTTTTTGGAAGGTTTTCTCCTTGCAAGAAAAATTTGAAATGCAAACATAAATAGTTTTATACGTACAATTATTTGGAGCCCCAAGGTACTGATTTTTCCTGTAAAACAGACACTTGATGGATCTCTTCTCCCTGCAGAGACTTATGTTTTATATGTGTAGATCAGAGTGAATTTGCCATATCGTCCAAACAATCAGTGGTTCTAGAAACAGATGGTGCTGTAGTTTGCCAGGCAATAAAGAAGATACAGTGGAGGGGGATATGCTAGTATTCCAGCCTTGCATAGGATATTAGACCCTCATCATTTAAAGGAAGAAAAATGTCTTAAATTCCATCATAAATTGTCCAGTAAGCAGGTCTGCTGCATGTGTGGCCTGGAGGCGTTAAAGGCTAATGGTGAGAAGGGGCATCCCTGGGCAGCAGTGCCTGCCCAGTGCTTTTCCTGACCCTCCAATTACTCCTGGGTTAGCTGGCCTCCCTCAATGCAACACTAACCAATTTAGAAGCCAGAGTACAGGTCTGCAAACTTAGTGGGATCAGAAGATATATGGGTGAGGTTTCGAGTTCATTGTCCTTAATCCGTAAGGTCTGTTGTTGCAAAGCAAGCACCCCCTCACCATTCGTCTTCCCAATGCCTTTGTCAAGTTTCCTACATACAGAAAAAAAATAATAATAATAAGGATTACATTTAAAATTCCATGTGGCTCTTATATCCTGAATTATAAGCTTGTAAGCTAAGGGATTTAATAGCTGCAATCAATTAAAGCGCATCTTGTTGGAATGCTAACTTTCTGCCCAGAAATCAGAGGAGGAAATTACATTTCTGTGCACAGAGGAGGGAGGAAAAGAAACTCTCCTGACATCCACAAAAGCCTTTTCTTAATCCTTCAAGAGAAAGCACCGTGGCTAGTTCCCCGGGTTCCAGTTTGGCTGTGGTTCTGCTGTGTGCAGCTGTGTCTTATACTCCCAGAGAAAAATAGGGCAAGAAGCTCTTGCTGAGGTTGCTCTGTTTGCCCTGAGGTGAAGAATGTTCCCTTCGCTCACTATGTTCAATTAGCGGAGTTATTGCCCTTTTCTGTTTCTGGTTCTGCATTTGCCTTTGGAAGGTGATGTGGCAGCCACCATGGCCAAAATACTCCAGGAGACTTAGGTCCAAGATTGTGGGGTGTGGTTGACCCCAGGCCCCAGCATCTAGCCTAGGATTCCACACATAAAACAAGCTCAATAAGTATTTGTAGAATGAAGTCTGATAGCCAACGATACAATTTTGGAGGAAAAAAAAAAACAAAGCCCAAGCCAGTAAACCACCAAGAAGGAATAGCTAAAAGCAAGAGAAAAGAGGTAGTTGAATTTTTCCGGTTTCATCCACTATTCTTATGGAAGTCATACTTTCACCTCAAGAAGGCAGAGCTGATTTCTGAAACAGAATGACAACCTGGGGACACTTGAGACCTGAAAGGTTCTTTTAGACCTATAGGAGTTTCCGGGCTGGCCGGGGCGGGCTGCAGGCTGTGCTGATTACATGGGCATGCGTGCTGGCCCTGATTGTTCCTTGGCCCTGTGAATTAAGCAGGCTTAATCTCCTTCCTAATGTGTTTTGGCAGAAAAAAATAAAGAAATCCCACAGAAACGATGACATGACTCAGCCCATAAAAGTATTTTATACAAGGCCCTAAAAATCATAGTCTGAATCTAGACAACCTTCTCCACTCCAGCTCCCTGTGTTCAAATCCCACCAGCCTTTCGAGCACAGCTCCTATGCTGTAATTCCTTCCACCAGAGCTAATTTCTACCTTCTCCACATTCCCAGGGTATTTATTTATTAAACTTTTCCTTCTGCATCAAAGTTCAAGACCATTAGCTATACTTGAAGGTCAGGATCTATATCTAATTAATCTTTGACTTATTCCCCAAAGAGTTAATACAGTATCTAACATTCAATAGTTAGCCAAATGAGGTTAAATAGTCTCTGCCATGTATATGAACAAGCATCAGTTATCCAAACTTTCGTCAGCTCTGTAAGCATCATATCCTAAGGGAGGTAAATCTACTAAAACATGAGTAAACTTAGACAATGGATGCAACTTTATAATGAGCTCTCAGTGATCCTCTTTATTAGGGAATATCAAAATGCATAATATAAAAAGGCATGACTTTTTGAGATTTCGTGCAACCGACAGTAATGTTTCTGTATATAAAGACAGGACAAAGAAAAATTACTTGAAATTTCAAGCTCTCCACAAAAACAAGGAAGCTCAATGTTCACAACCAAGAAGGGCATTTCCTGGGTTAAGGGTCTTCTCTAATTGGAAACAGAGTGAGGGTTCCTCACTAAGTCTCTAGTTATTCCAAACAACTGGCAGTTTATGGGAGAATCAATAATGCAGCACTTCATCTGCTGATTTAGTTCTAAATGTCCTCACCTTCCACGGATTTTCTGACCGTTTGAGAGGGAGAGGGATATGTACTGAAGGAAATGACACTGGGTGGGCATCCAATTCACAATAAGTACCTAGGTTTGAATGATGAATTTATTTCTAGGTTTATTATCATGCTCACTGACCTAACAATTTCTCTGTGACAAGAATTTTTTAGATGGGAAAACTGAGCTATAGAAAAATTAAACAACTTGTCTAGGAGCAGACAAATTGAACTCCTTAATAGCATCAGGCCTGTTACATCTCACAGCTGTGTCTACACAGACAGCCAGACTAACTGCCCACTCTGAAGAGGTGAAGGACCAAGCTTCTGTCAGGCATCCTTTTTCCAGTGGACATCTGACACACACGGATACATACACGCACACTTGCACACACACACACACACACACACACACACACACACACATGTCTGCTCCAATCAGAGGTCCTGGAACATACCCAGCATTCAGTCTTCCATGTTCAGTAGTTTAAAATGGAACATTGCATTAAAAAATAAGCACACAATTCTTTATTGAAGAACACAAGACAGTCACTGTGTTAATCACTGTGTGTGTGTGAACAGATATGATGGTACCAAAACATATAGTTAAGTCAGCTGGAATTTTTTGGTATTTACAAGCAGACGTATTGATGAATTTTTCTGACTCGCCAATTCACTCCTAGGAATTCATCTCCAAGGCTGACATTGAAGGTGACCTCTCTGGCTTATCCCCAAAGACTTCAGATGAGACAGTACAGCCAGACCTACTTGAGGTCTGCCCTCCCCTCCAGAGCCTCTTGGGCCTGGGAGTTTCTGTAGCCTTAATCCTTTGTTTCATATCGTCACCCTCACAAAACTTACCCCTCTGTAAATGTAAACGATCTTGTTGACAGCTGCATTCTCTCTGTTTTTCTCAAAATAGAACACTGTGCAGTGGGGCACAACTACAGTTGCTTGAGCGAATGACGGAAGGAATGGACAAATACAGGGCCCTTGTTTGGGGCTACATAGGGTTTATCCTAAGGGTTTTAGATGTGTTACAGTTCAGTGAACTTTTTAATGAATTCAAAGGCTGATTTAAAACTGTTTCCTTGGGCTCCATTCCATTTCAGTTATGTTCTCCTTTCCATAGATAGTTCCCACTGGTACCTATAGTGACTTGGAGATTGAGAGCCTATTTGGGTCAAACTAGCCATCTGTCTCTTCTGCCAAATGGATGTCAGAGAAGCAGGAATGTTAAGAACTTGTAGACTGATTCTCAGAGGGCCACCATACGCACAGCTCCAGGGGGCGCTATTCTCATCATGGCCTATAAGAAGGAGTGAGGCAACCCCAGGATCAGTGATCTCACCCCTTCTTCTTGCCGGTTTGCTTAATAACTAACTAATTGTTAAATATCTGTTGAGTGAGTGAAGGTCAGTACAAGGAACCATGGCAAATACAAGAAGGGAAGCATTGAATTCTCTGGGGAATCAGGTAGTTCTTCACAGAATAGGTTAAATTCAAGCAATATCTTAAAAGACAGGGAGAAGAAGTGGGAGAAGTTTGTCCCAAGCATATGGAGCTGTGAATGTTGAAGCATGGGGCTATACAAAAGCCGGGCACGATTAGAGAGATGGAACGTTTCAGTGTGTGACGGCAGCACAGGACTGATCCAGTTATGGGCTAACCAAATGTGTGCAATCAGACTTCATATTTTGCAGCTTTTTTCCTCCTAGAGCAGGTCTGCCTGAGGACAAGCAGGTCAGAATGGGCCTCACTGTCTGAATCATGTGCTGCCACTGTGTTCCCCAAACATCAGACAACTGGATATCTGGGGCCACCACCTCCTTTAAAATTTAAACACAACTTCCCCTGATGGGAAACCAGCATCCCTCCCTAATCTCTGAGGTTTCTCCAGGCACCACTGACTCCATTTCTGGCTTCTTCTGTGTTATCTCCTCTCAGAAGGAGATAGATACCATCTGACAAACCAGATCCCTCCATCCCCCAAAGGCACCACTGGCACAAAGCCATCTGCATAGGGAGTTTTACTGAAGGTTTAAAAGTATGAGTGGGTTACAACACAGTGCAGCCAATTAATAACTTCCGACAGACTGTTAAAAAGCCCCTTCATTCCACTCCTGGAAGGTTCTCCTGGCCGTCTCGGGTGGGGGGGTGGGGGGCGCGGGCAGGGCAGGGGCTGGCAGTTTTCTGGAGCTCAGTTCCACTCTTCTGCTGACCGCCCACAAACCCCTGATTCCTACGGCTTTGCTAACACAAAGCAATTCAGCTCATCCAGTCTGTCCTCCATTTATCATACTGGTGGTTTTTCCCCTCCCTGCGACATCCTTAAAGGGCAGTTTGAGGGGGACTTCCCCCAAAGCCCTTATACTTGATTAGATGTAGAAATTCACCTCAGGTGCTGCCAATTCTGTTAGTGGAATTGCTGGGGACTATGATTTTACTCCATCAATTTTGGGCCAAATGAAAAAAACACATCAAAGATTCCCTTCTCTTCTGAAGATTGCAAAACCCTCCCGTCTCTAGAATGTGTAAACAGAGCCATGGTAACTGCAGGGAAATTCTGACTCTCCCTTTGGTCAAACCCTAGGCCTCTGTGTTGTCTTTTGCTGTTGTTGTTTGAGTTTGGCAGGCCAGCTCGGGTCAGGGGATTAAAGGCAGGCTTGGTGTATCAGGAATGCATCGAGCGGTCTGCAGTCTCGGCATTTTCCGTGCGGGATGTGGGCCCTGCACATGCGCAGAAGGCCGGCCCAGCCTGGGTACGCAGGCACCGCGGAGAAATAGAGCCCCCCGGGCGGGAAGAGATGAGCCGGAGGGCCCTCTGTGTGCAGATATAGGGGGAATCCCGGACAAGGCATCAGCGAGCCAGATCGGAACTTCTCTTCATTTTTCTGGATCTGACTATCCTCTTCTGTGCAATGAAAAGGCTCAATTAGATGGTCTGTAATGTTTGTGCTCCTGTCATTTAAGAAATTAGGAGACTCATAAGACCTTTTCAGCCCCCTAATGAATAAGAGCAGCTTTATTCTTGTTTCTTACATTCTTGGTGCTATGTTCAATTTAGGGTGACTTAATTTCAGTTAAGTCCTTCGCACAAGGCACTAGACCAGGCATGCCCAGGCTTTTTGAAGCCATGTTTCATGTAGGACACACAGACACACTCTGGTGGTAAAGTTTAACCATATAAAGTTCCTGTTTGACATCATCATCAGAAGCTTTCTGAAATTATATCATAAGGTAAAGTACTGTGAACTATAGTATTTTCTTGCTTGGGTCTTTTTTTTTTTTTTTTTTTTTTTTGCTTTTGCTTGTTTTTATTTATTATTTTGCCATGTTTTATAGTCAGAAGTCTTCCAAATTAGCAGCTACAAGGGTTGAGAAGTAGAAAACTAGCATTTATTTGAAAGCATCAAATGGTTGGAAAAGCAAAACAAAAAAGGGCAAAACCTTGAATTTTGTCAACACCGAGAAACAAACGAGAGTGTGGCTGCCTGGGCTCAAATCCAGCTCCACCACGTTCAAGCTGGGTGACTCGGTCACTTAATCTCTCTATTCCTTCCCTGTAAAATGGGTGTAATAGCACCAACTACCTCAGTGGCTATTTGTGAGCTAACTGGTTTATTTTATTTTATTTTATTTTTCATCTCTGGAAACCAAATTTTATTAGAAATACGAAAACAGGATAAAACCTTTGAGCCAATTTCTTGTCTGTTGGGCCTTTTCTTCCCAGGTCCCTTAATTATCAGATCTCTATTGTAAGGGATCCAAATACATCTTAAGAGCTTTGTCTTACCCATTAAATTTATCTGACAACATGTAGGTTTGAAAGATTAAAGATGAGCTAATATTGATACATGTCAAGCGCCCAGAAGAGCGACCGGCACATACACGGTAAAGGGTACATAAATCCAGCTGTGGTTATCGTGAATTCAATACTTGCAAATTGGGCTTCCCTGGTGGCGCAGTGGTTGGGAGTCCGCCTGCCGATGCAGGGGACACGGGTCCGTGCCCCGGTCCGGGAGGGTCCCACGTGCCGCGGAGCAGCCATGGCCGCTGAGCCTGCGCGTCCGGAGCCTGTGCTCCGCAACGGGAGAGGCCACAGCGGTGAGAGGCCCGCGTACCGCAAAAAAATAAAAAATAAATTTTAAAAAATACTTGCAAATATTGAGCACCTACTGTACACCAGGCTCTGTGCAAGATTTAAAATATAAGCGTCAACAGAATCCACTGTGCCTTCAGGGCACACAGTCCCACGTCCAAGAGGGACATATACGTTGAAGAGAGAGAGAAACACAGAGAGAGACTGACCCATTCTGCTCACCTGCCAGAATGTTGCAAGTCCTCTGATCAGCAGTGATCACTGTCTTTTAGATGTATTCATGTTTTTTTTAGTTTTGTTGGTTTTTTTTGGTTTTTGGGGGGTTTTTTTTTTGCGGTACGCGGGCCTCTCACTGCTGGGGCCTCTCCCGTTGCGGAGCACAGGCTCCGGACGCGCAGGCTCAGCGGCCATGGCTCACGGGCCCAGCCGCTCTGCGGCATGTGGGATCTTCCCGGACCGGGGCACGAATCCGTGTCCCCTGCATCGGCAGGCGGACTCTCAACCACTGCGCCACCAGGGAAGCCCTTCATGTTTTTTTTGAATTTTTAAAAAGAAGCCTGCCTATTGCAAGCACAGCAGGTCACCCTGGGAGTCTTAATGTGTTACGTGTTACTGTTTTGCTTTGTCACCTCTGGCTCTGATCTCTCTTCTGCCGACCCGTGCTTTATACCCTGCCCCATGCATGGAATGCCCCTTTCCATACAGTGACGGCCCCACATGGGACTCTACTGCCTCCGCAAATGCCTCCAACACAAGTCTGTAGGAGGCCTGCTTGTTCTGAGCTCATCCTGCTGCTTTGCTGACCCCTTTTTTAGCTTCCTTTCCCTACCCAGGAGGGAAATTACGCCACCACCTTATAGCCCATCCAGGACCGTAGATGGTGAGTTTTTCCCCCCGCAACAGGAATAATCACAGTGCCAAGATGAGGAACAGTTTTGCTGATTATCCTTCCCTTTTCCATCCATGAACTTACAAGCTCCTTCATCTTGAAAAATATAATCAGTGCAAACTTCTTGTCTCTGAGCTAAGTTGCAGACACTGAGTTCACTGCTTTATTTGAATCATCCGATTTAGTTTATTTGTAAATTCAGCAAATAATTCTTGGGCATCTACCACGTACTAGATGCTGTTCTAAAAGCTGAGAAGAGAATAGTAAATACGACAAATAACCAGAAGTTTCCTTTGGAACTTACATCCCAGTGTGCAGAGACAGACAATAAATAAATAGCAAGCCGTGATAAGAGCTAAAAATAAAAATAAAACAGATTGATGGGATGAAGAGACTGGGGCTACTTGAGAAGGATGTCCAGGGAAGGCCTCTCTGTGGAGTGATAAGAAGGATCCAACCATGAAAAGACCAGGGGAAAAGCCATTCCTGGACAAGGGAATGCGCACAGTCCCCGAGACAGGAATGCACGCAGAATATTTGAGGGCCAGAGAGAAGGGGGGCGTGGTAAGGAAGAAGGCTGGAGAGGTGAGCGAAGGCCAGAGCTCGCAGGGCAGAGTCGGGGTTTGGAATTTATTCTGCTGCTTTGTGGAGCATGGATCATAGGTAAGAGGGCAGCAGGAAGGTCAGCTAGGAGTCCACCTCAGTATCTAGGAGAAAGCTTATGGGGCCTTGAGACCAAGGTGGTGGAGGTGGTGATGGAGGTACAGTTGGAGAAGTCACAAATTTGGAATCTTTTAGAAGTAGGGTCAACAGAGCTCGCTGGCAAATTGAGATGGGGTGGGAGAGGGGCGGTGGGGGAGAGAGAATTCAAGAGTGACTCCTAGGCAGGGGGGAAGAGGAGCAGGTCCGAGGTGGGGAAATCAGAACTTCTTTTTGACTCCGTATTGCTTTGTTTTGTCTTAACCTCTTTAGTGGAGTATAATTGCTTTACAATGGTGTGTTAGTTTCTGCTGTATAACAAAGTGAATCAACTATACGTATACATACATCCCCATATCTCCTCCCTCTTGCGTCTCCCTCCCACCCTCCCTATCCCACCCCTCTAGGTGGTCACAAAGCACCGAGCTGATCTCCCTGTGCCATGCGGCTGCTTCCCACTAGCTATCCACCCTACGTTTGGTAGTGTATATATGTCCATGCCACTCTCTCACTTTGTCCCAGCTTCCCCTCCCCCCTCCCCGTCTCCTCAAGTCCATTGTCTAGTCTGTGATGCGGTATTGTTGAGATGTTGATTAGTCCCCCAGGAGGAGATGTCCGGAGTTCAGAGGAGTCAGGGATGAAGATGTAAACTGACAAGTCATTAACACGCAGATGGGATTAGATGAGACACCCTATAAAGGAGTAGAGATGCAGAAGAGAGCAGGTCCCAAAATACACCACAGTCTAACGGTGCTGCTCTTTATTCCCACTTTACAGGTACGAAAAATAAGCTTAGGTAGGTTAAGTGATTTCCCAAGGCCCCAGGAAGCGGTACCACTGGGATTTAACCCAGGCAGTCTACCCCTATCTGCTTTGCGATAGTGGACACATCCATACAGCAGTGGTGCTTTGCTTCCTTCATGTGTCACACATCTCTCTGCAGGAAGAAGATGATGATGGTCTGCCTAAGAAAAAGTGGCCTACGGTAGATGCCTCTTATTATGGTGGGCGAGGCGTTGGAGGCATTAAAAGGATGGAGGTAAGAGGACAGGTTCATGTACTCATATCTATGTGCTGACAACTCAGGGACGGAAAACCAAAGCAAATTGCTGAAAACTCACACTTGAGGTCCAATGAGGATGTGAACTTTGAGGCATCAGATGGAGAGATGGCGGGTACAGCCTTTTACCTGTGCACTCCTGTATCTTGCCCACTGTGTCAGAGCAGTTCACGCATGGGCTCCACCCCACCCGCAGTGGCTTCTTCTCTCACTGGAATAAAATCCAAAGTTCTTGCCTGGGCCCACAATGCCTTTGCACGTACTGTCCCCACAGCCTGGACAGTTCCTCCCCCAAATATCCCTGCCCCTCGCTGCCTTTCTCTGCTCCTTTAGCCCTCCCCCTTTCCCTTTTTCCACACCACCGCTCTTCCCTGACCCTCAAAACCCAAAGGAAATGGGGACTGGGTAGCACATCATACAGTTATTTGTGATTCTTGTTCTCCAGAGCCATCATATTTTATTTTGTCATTTTGGTTTCTTTGTGTGTTATTTATTTTAGGTTCGTTGGGGAGAAAAGGGCTCTACAGAAGAAGGTGCTAAGTTGGAGAAGGCAAAGAATGCAAGAGTCAAGATGCCAGAGCAGGAGTACGAATTCCCGGAACCCCGAAATCTCAACAACAACATGCGCAGGCCCTCGTCCCCCCGGAAGTGGTATTCTCCGATCAAGGTGTGCCTCTTTCTACTCAAAAACCCATCCTCACTCCTTCTAAAACACTTACATAGTAAGAATCAGAATCTTTGGGGATGATAAAATATCAAACCAAAATCCAGCTTATCACAAAGAAACAAATTTCTAAAATCGTGGACTTGAAAGTATAAGTGTGTACTTTCTCAATTTCCACAATATCAAGGTGAGAGCTGAGCTTTTTTAATGGAAGTATAGTTGATTTACAATGTTTTATTAGTTTCAGGTGTACAGCACAGTGATTCAGTTTCATGTATATATATTCTTTTTCAGATTCTTTTCCATTATAGGTTGTTACAAAATATGGAGTATAGTTCCCTGTGCTATACAGTAGGTCCTTGTTGGTTATCTATTTTATATATAGTAGTTTGTATCTGTTCATCTAAAACTCCTAATTCATCCCTCCCTGCCTCCTTTCCCTTTTGGTAACCATAAGTTTGTTTTCTATGTCTGTGAGTCTGTTTCTGTTTTATAAATAAGCTCATTTGTATAATTTTTTTAGATTCAACGTATAAGTGATAGCATATGGTATTTGTCTTTCTCTGTCTGGCTTACTTCACTTAGTATGACAATCTCTAGGTCCATCCATGTTGCTGCAAATGGTATTATTTCATTCTTTTTTACAGCTGAGTAATATTCCTGTATATATATATATATACCACATCTTCTTTATCCATTTATCTGTTGATAGGCATTTAGGTTGCTTCCATGTCTTGGCTATTGTAAATAGTGCTGCTATGAACATTGGGGTGCATGTTATGTTTTTGTCTCTTCTGGATATACGCCCAGGAATGGGAGCTGGGCTTTTAAAAATCACCATGACAAAGTGGTGGAATGAGAGTGGACTAGGAGAAAGTGATTTGGGCAGTAACCCCAGAGGATCATTAGAAATTACAGTAACATCTGGTAACTTCACTGGTAGGAAATTCCATAGTCTAACAACAATAGCAGGATTCTCCTTAATGCCTAATCTCTGTTCCTCTTGCCATAACATAAGCCCATCTCCCTTTATTCAAGCCACGCGCTGGTGTATCAGGACACGCTAGTGGACTCTGTTGGCCATAGATCTGATACTCACTCTTCCTGGCTGTGAGCAAAATGCCTTATTTCGCCAGCGTCTCTCTTACCCCCACAGCTCCAGAGCTTAACTAAAACCCTCTTTGACTTATTGGGAAATTTAAGTCATAGGAGGCAGTTAATGCTTCCTAAAGTCCTCTTTTCTCTTCCTCTTGGGTGCAGGTATCTTTGAATTCATGTGATTCATCCAACACCCTTGCTCTTTGGTCTTGCCCATAAGCATCTACACTAAACTAGTTGTCAGAGAGCACTGGGAAATCGTAGCTAAAAAGACTGACATAATCTGTCCCCATTCCCTTGTTTCCTGCCATGGAAAACTGAGATGGTGGAGTCCTTGCTGTGCCCAGGTCTGGAACCCAAGGCTCCATCTCAGGTCTACGGCCTCTAGTTCTGTGCTGCAGATAGAACTATACCAAGTCCAAGGACTCAGCGAAAGATTCAATATAAGAACCAGCTCTCATCACCACCCCTCCCCACACACACACAAACACACACACACACAAACACACACACACACACACACACACACACACACACAACACTAAACTAGTTGTCAGAGAGCACTGGGAAATCGTAGCTAAAAAGACTGACATAATCTGTCCCCATTCCCTTGTTTCCTGCCATGGAAAACTGAGATGGTGGAGTCCTTGCTGTGCCCAGGTCTGGAACCCAAGGCTCCATCTCAGGTCTACGGCCTCTAGTTCTGTGCTGCAGATAGAACTATACCAAGTCCAAGGACTCAGCGAAAGATTCAATATAAGAACCAGCTCTCATCACCACCCCTCCCCACACACACACAAACACACACACACACAAACACACACACACACACACACACACACACACACACAGCTTTACCCTTCTTCCAGTGACAACAAAAATAACACTCATCATTCGCTGAGATATTTGCTAATTTTAGAGCAGACTTTCTGCCATGAAATCAAAAGAAATAACCATTTTAAACAGTGGAGGGAAACTTTCTTAGTAGTTGTCTCTGCTCCGCAGAGCTACCTCACGCTCAGACTAATCGCGCTACATTTCCATTTTGGTTTGACGTGTTTAACGTGGTGAGATTCTTTAGATAAGCCACCCCTCCCCCCAAGGCAATGGGTTGAACTCTGGAAAAATGTAGGCAAAATGTGGCTTGCTTGACTAACAGCTGTTTGCTTCTAATTATTTTCTAATGTGGAACATGCAGTGGCGTGCATACATGTGCAGACAGGAAGGAGCCAAGTAGAATCTCAGAGACGAAGACGAAAGGGGATTTTCTATTATGTTGTTTTCAGGAATCTGTACCTCGTGACTAATACAACATATTTGGTAAGAGCCAGGTTTTCATCTCTGTAATCTTGGACGTTGAGAGAACATTCATTCTATTTGAAGAATTCAATTTCTGCTTGAGAGCATGTTATTCATCTGTTAACTAGTGGTTTAAGGACTGAGTTTTGCGAAATAAATGAGGATATGGACAACTAGATTTAGAAATCTCAAAACACTCGCAACACGCACTTGGAATTAGATCCAGTTCAATTGAGCATTTGTTGGGCACCTACTCTGTGCCAGGTACTGCTGGCTATTGAGTATATAGAGGGTCTCAAACTTGGCTGAGAATCAGAACCACCTGGGAGAGCTTTAAAAATACAAATTCCCAGGTCTGATGTCTCAAACCTAATGATTCAGTCTCATTATAGGCTTTCAAAAGCTCTCTGGCCTTCACAACCTGCCCACTTTTTCTCATCAGGTGAAACTCCTTTTTTCCCCAACGCCTCCCTTTTCAAATTTCTCATCCAAACTCCCTAAGTGAGACCCCTCTGTTGCCCTTGCCCCAGATATCGCTCCCTCCACAGCCCCTGCTCTTCAGCCTTGGTCATCGTGTGTGTGTGTGTGTGTGTGTGTGTGTGCGTGTGTGTTTGTGCGTGTGTGTTTGTGCGTGTGTGTGTTTGTGCGTGTGTCTGTGTATGTGTGTGTGTGTGTCTGTGTATGTGTGTGTGTGTGTGTGTATGCTGGTTCTCAAAGTGTGGTGCCTGGACCAGCATCAGCATCCCCCAGGAACTCGTTAGAAATTAACATTCTCAGGCCCCAACCCAGATCTACCGAATAGGCAACTTTGGGGGTTGGGCCCAGTGACCCGGGTTTTTTTTTTGTTTTTTTTTTTTTGTGGTATGCGGGCCTCCCTCTGCTGCG
>NC_041225.1:83826565-83876449 GCF_002837175.3 Physeter macrocephalus
GGAGCACAGGCTCCGGACGCGCAGGCCCAGCGGCCATGGCTCACGGGCCCAGCCGCTCCGCGGCATGTGGGATCCTCCCAGACCGGGGCGCGAACCCGGTTCCCCTGCATCGGCAGGCGGGCGCGCAACCACTGCGCCACCAGGGAAGCCCGTGACCCGGGTTTTAGCAAGCCCAGTTAATCAGTTGTCACCCAAGGTTCCAGGCAGCCTTCCAGAGGAGGCTCCCTGAGGACGGGAACTGTGGTGCATGGCAAAGCGGCCACAATCATGCCTCAGAGATTTGTCGAGAGTCTCAGCCAGGAGACCATGTTAGGTTTCACACAGGCCTATTGTTCCCACAAACACAGCTGCTGGATTAATGTTAAGCAGTTGGAAAACTGAGTGTCAAGGAATCACCAGAAAAGCCAGATGGAAAAAATCTGTGATGCTGGTGGGCTTGCTAAGCGTCGGTAGGACTCCCTTGTTAGGACAAGAAGAAGTGTGAATGCTCCTTCTGCTTCTGGGGCAGCTCACACCAAGGTGTACTTAGCACACTCATTGTACCATAGCTCTTTTATGTAACTGCTCCTGTTTATGAGTCTTCCCTCCACCAGATTTGACCCCCCTGAGGCACCAATTATGCTTAACTCATCTTTGAATCACCCATAAACAGCAGTGTACCTGGCACGGAGTAGGGATTCTGCCATCTCTTGTTAAAGAGACACGCGGGACGTAATTATGAAACAACTCCCAGAGCATCAAGCCAAATAGACTTTCTCCTGTGAGCCACACAAATCACTTAGGTACTCTCGATCCAAAGAAGGTGACATTCTTCTTGCCGTCTCTTTGAGGAAAGGAGAGCAAAAGAGGTCATCTTATGTGTATCTGGGCAGGTGGGCGAGGGAAGGGTGAGAACAAGGAAATTTGAGAGTAGAAGCACAGAAAGGAATTCAAAAGTCATAATGTACACTGTTTGTCCAGAAAAAGAACGGACTTGCTACTGGAACTTCAGCCTTCACACTGTTTAACCCAGTGCATGGTCCATTATGAGCCACATTCTAGCCACGATGTCTATACACATTCACTAGGCCTTGGGCAAAACATTCAGCCTCATGCTGTGCCATAAACTCTGCTTCCCTTTCCTGAGCCCTCTCACCGGATTTGTCACGGTCCTGTCAGGAAACAGAAGGCACCCTCAAGAGGGTTGAAATCACACAGATCAGGGAAGGGTTAAGAGAGCGGGATCTACTCTTCGTTGCATAGCAATGGTGAGGCACCCAGGGACTAGCAACAGTGAGAGCTGTTACATCCCTAGGCCTGAAGAGCAAGGAGGCGAGAGGGTGTTACTGGAACCAGTGAGAGCTGCAGCTCCAGAGAAGAGGCCACCCAGTGGGAGCTGTGGCCACAGAGAGGGTCAGCTATCTAAATCTTTCCTGTTCTGTGTTTTTATATGGCCCACAGGTTAAGAATGGCTTTTTGTATTTTTAGATGATTATATCAGCACCTACATAATAGCCTGGAGTTTGCCTCTTGACCTACAAAGCCTAAGATATTTACCCTTTGGCCCTGTACAGAAAATGTTTGCAGACCCCGGCCCTATAAGAATGCAGCCACCCACTCCTCCATGCATGTTATGCGTGTTGAGTCATTTAATCCTCACAACAACCCTGTGAGGTATTATCTCCGTTTTACAGATGAAGAAGCTGAAGCATAGAGAGGTGTCAGTCACTTGCCCAAGGACACACAAATGGCAGCTCGAATTCAAATCAGGCAATCTGACTTGAGTCTAGGGATTTCCCTGGCAGTCTAGTGGTTAGGACTCCATGCTTCCACTGCAGGGGGCGCGGGTTCGACCCCTGGTCAGAGAACTAAGATCCTGCAAGTGGCAGGGTATGGCCAATAAATAAATAAATAAATAAATAAATAAATAAATAAATAAGAATGCAGCCACCAATGAAGGCAGGGCATAAATAAAGAAATAAAGAATTTTAAAAAAGAATGCAACCACCAATGAAGGTAGGGCTCAGGGAGGGAACAGGAGGAACAAGCACCGACCTGCCCCTCATCTTGCCCTCGTACCTCCTTCTTTTTTAAATTGAAGTTTAGCTGATTTACAATGTTGTGTCAGTTTCTGCTGTACAGGAAAGTGATTCTATTATGCATATATATATTCTTTTTCAGATTCTTTTCCCTTATAGGTTATTACAGAATATTGAGTATAGTTCCCTGTGCTGTACAGTAGGTCCTTGTGGGTTATCTATTTTATATATAGTCCTGTGTATCTGTTAATCCCAAACTATGAATTTATCCCTGCCCCCCTCCACCTTTCCCCTTTGGTAACTGTAGGTTCGTTGTCTATGTTTGTGGGTCTATTTCTGTTTTGTAAATAAGTTCATCTGTATCATTTTTTTTAGATTCCACATATAAACGATATCATATGATATTTGTCTTTCTCTGGCTGATTACACTTAGTATGATCATCTCTAGGTCCATCCATGTTGTTGCAAATGGCATTATTTCATTCTTTTTCATGGCTGAGGAAGATTCCATGGTATATATGTACCACATCTTTATCCATTCATCTGTCGACTCTCGTCTCCCTCTGATGCCACCTGTTGGCCAAACCAAAGGGAAGCTAGATGATGCCATCTGTAGAGGTCAGGCTTCCAAGGCATGGAGCAAGGAAGGCAGAGAAACACAAGAGAGTGGATAGCGGCAGGCAGCTCATGGAGGATAACCTGCCCCACTAGAAACAGGGAGAACACCTCCACCCAGCGCAAAGCTTTCAGGAGGTACTGGGAAGAATCCTGGTTCCCCAGTGAAGGTGGTCAGAATCATATACACCTTTAAACGGGTTGCATTTGACTCGCTTTTTCGTGCATTTCAGGAAATAGATTTGAAAAGCAGAGAAGCAGGGAAGCACATTGCCTAAGCACATCCCACAGGAACTCACTGGGAGAACGAGTCCGCAATGGGCTGCTCTCCGCCGTCGCCCAGGCTAATTTAAGGCACTGACCACACTGACCACACTTCACCCTTTCCTCATTCCAGGCTCATGATCAAGAAATTTTCCGATATTTGGCCTGAATTTTTCTTTGCTCAGTTTTCACCCCCTGGCTTTACAGCGATCTCGTGCTTCTCATTAAATTGGGACTGACCGTTTCAGGCGAGTTAAGTAATGCCCAGATGTATGACCACCAGAAAGATTAAAACCAGGACTGTTTTCAGGTTTGCTGGAAGGCTTGCAGCCTTCAGAGAAACGATTTTTCTCCTTTTCCAGTAGCTCCTCCATGTGACTGGCAATGACAGAAATGACAGCTGAAGGACAAAAGCCAGAACCTGACTGGCACGGCGGACCGGCCTGTGCTGCTTGCAGTGCCGGGGAGCGGGTGGTCTTCTGTTCATTTTCTTTAAGGTGAACCTGTCATTCCTGGCCTTAAGCACCTCAGCCTTGTAATCAAGCAGCATTCAGTGGTGAAAAGGTACCGAATGAAGCTGTATGTAGCCTAGTAAGACACACCGAAGGCTTAAATGCTGTCAGATGTGCTGTTGATGTGTGCAACAGACTTTTTTTGTCCCTCCCTGGCTACTTTTTAGAATGGTTCCAAACATGTTTTAAACAAAGACCAAAAGAAAAAAGAGAAAAATAATTAACCATGTGTGATTGTGTGTGTGGGGGGGTGTGTGTGTGTGTAAGGAAAGTTTCCAACTTATGCATTAATTTATTTCATTTAAAGGGAAGCATGGGTCACAATATTTACCATATATTTTAAGGTGTAAAAAAATTAGTGTTAATCTCTAACAGCCCTCTAAGTTGAAGTACCCTCAAAATTCCCAACCTCTGACTAACTTCCAAATAGCTGAGGCAGACAAAACAGAAGAGAAGACACAGCTGCTGCCCGGCCCTCCATCCCCCCCACAAAAAAAAAGAAAGGAAGAAGAAACCCAGCCACAAAGCCCATGCACCGAGACGCTTTGAGTGTTGGGCCTCACAAACCTCCCTGGCACAGTCTTCTTGTTTAGGAAGAAACAAAAGCGAGCATTGACATAGAACTCCCAGTTTGCCAGCCTTTGTGGTGTGAAAGGTATTGATTGTCTGAGGCTGAGGTAGAGTTTGGAAGCCTGGAATTGGTACATTCCTCATGTTATAGTCAAAGTGTGTCAATTTCATATGAAAGAAAGGTATATGTAAATGTCAGCTAATGCACTCTGGTGGAGGGTTCCCAGGATGGTAGGAGATCTGTGAGCTTCACAGAAGCATTTCTCTTCGGGAGTGAGGACCAGTGTCTTGACATGCACCTTGAAGAGAGACGCATGCATTCGGGACACTCAGATCTGAGAGAAATAGTGGAGTCAACTCAAAGGCTCCCCCCAGGAGGAGTGGGTAAGGCCCAGGGACTGCTTGGAAGAATCCCCTGAGGCTCTTGTGGCCCTAAAGGGATGTTATTAATAAGCCCAGTAGCTACTGTCTTGAAATGACGGGCTTTTGCCTCCTCTCAGAAAATTAAACATAGGGGCCTTTGTTGTGCACTTCTGTTTGACTTTTGAGAGTTGTTTATCCTCTTCTTGGTTATAAACACTCTCATTCTAAAGCTTACTTCAGCTCTTCTTGCGTAAAAAGCTACCTGGCATAAGAGTAGAAAGAGGTATAGGATGGGTAGAGTACCAAGATCATTTTCTGTGCCACACAAAATGAGGACTTCGGGTTCATTTGTGGGACATTCCAGACTCAGAACACTGAGGGTACAACCAGAACTATCTGGTCTCACCTTGGCCAGGACAACTCGTGATAGCAGCTCCCCTGCATGAAGGGCTAACCTGGGTGAAGCATGTACCACAAGTCAGGCGCAGTCCCAAGGGCCTTTCCTGCACTTACCCCTTCATTTCTCACCACCACCCTCAAAATTAGAAACTGCTACTACTCCTGTTTTACAGATGGCAAAATCAAGGCACAGAGAGGTTAGGTAACTTGCCTAAATTCACACTGCTAATAAGATGTCTCTTGGTTTATTTTATTAATAGCAAAGCATCCATTCCAGCGAGCCATGAAATCTGTTATTAATCAAGTAGTAGAAAGGACGGGGAGCCTGGAGGTGAAAGACCAATCAGGAAACTATTCTCAGGATGAGTGACAGATGATGAGGGCCTAGGCCAAGGCAGTAGCCGTGGAGACAGTGGGACAGGGCTGGACAGGAAGAGGTGACAGGGGGGCTGTGACAGAGACAACATTCGAGAGAAATGGTCGAAGTTGGATATGAAGGGGTGGTAGAGGTAGAGGAGGTGAGAGTGACTCTCTGGTGTCCGCCTTGCCCGTCTGGGTGTCCGTGGTGCCATGGACCAAGGCAGGGTATGCAAAAGCAGGAGCAGGCTGGGGGAAAATTGTTCAGTATGTGATGTTTGGTTTTTTTATACCTGTGATACGTTTACATTACAACTAAGATTCGGTGGGGGCTTCCCTGGTGGCGCAGTG
Organism: Physeter macrocephalus; assembly: GCF_002837175.3. NCBI lineage: Eukaryota > Metazoa > Chordata > Mammalia > Artiodactyla > Physeteridae > Physeter > Physeter macrocephalus. Next base: position 83,832,015 of record NC_041225.1, read on the forward strand.
GTTGAGAGTCCGCCTGCCAATGCAGGGGACGCGGGTTCATGACCCGGTCCGGGAAGATCCCACATGCCGTGGAGCGGCTGGGCCCGTGAGCCATGGCCGCTGGGCCTGCGCGTCCGGAGCCTGTGCTCCGCAACGGGAGAGGCCACAGCAGTGAGAGGCCCGCGTACCGCAAAAAATAAAAAAAAACTTTTTAAAATGAGGGCACAGGTGGCCAAGGCATTTGGTAGCCGGGATGCTGTGGGCAGCCTTAGCGAAGCAGCTTTGGTGGAATGTTGGGGTCATCAAACACTGTCACAGAAGCCAGAGGGAAAGAGGTGAATGGAGTTGGAAGAGTACCAAATGAAGGACGGGTAGATTCATGCTTGTAAAGTTCAAATTATTGGATTCTTACACTCCGCATTACATTCATTTCCATCTTTCTACAGAGACTCCCAATTTTTCATTTTAATGACTTTACCCCATCGTTGATAAGACTGAATGAATACTTTCTATGAGACAAGTATCTTACTTCAATATCTAATTGTAAGCCTTTTAACAAATCTATAGGGTAGACAGTATTATTATCTCTTTTTTTTAAAGATGAGAAAGGTAAGGCTTAAGGACATGAAACAGCTTGTCCGAGGCTGCAGCAGAGCTGGTGAGGGGAAGCCCCAGAATACAAACAGTCTGAATCCAGTCATTTTGTGCTGAAATATCACTCTATGATCTGTTGCCTCAAAGAAACACAACCCTTTCTCCTGGTGTTACACATCTAGGTGGTTTCTGCCCCTTTGCCCTGCATGGAGCTTTAGATTTCTGCTGAGTTAATTAATACACTTCCTCAACAGCTACTTTTTCTTTCAGCCCCATCTCACTGCTCCTCATTCGTCAAGGAGTTGAGTGATCAGTGCACAGAACACTGAGGGTGCGACGATTTACAAAGCCAAATACCCGGAGTCCCCCCAGAAAAGGGAAAGAGAAAGAAAAAGAGGCATTCTTCCAGGAAATCCACCTGGTTATATCCTGAAATATAAACGCTTATCCCAAAGAACCTTAAAGGAAAACATTTAACTGATGCTTGAAATGGTTTAATGCAGAAAACCATGCTGAACCCAGCAGCGGTCCTTCCAGCATTCTAAAGTCATTTCAAAATATTTTTAGAGGTTTTTGTAAATACTTGGCCAAGAGAGATGAGAAACATTACACGTAGCAAGACAAAGTTGGATCCACAAGAACTCGAGCAACAGAGTTGATAAAGGTTCAAGAGCACATTTTTTGTATCTAAATAAAACCCACCAGAAAATAATTTCAAAACACCAAGTCTTTGAGGTGGCATTCTTAAATGGATGCTGCCACTACGAAAGCTTTGTGGCAAGGAACTTGAAGTTTCTAGACTCTCCCTGCCTTTCAGCATTATCCTTCAAAGACCTCTTCCAGATCAGTGTTTTCAAACATGCCCGACTGAGACCCCCAACAGGAAATACATGTTGGCCCAGGATATGCTTATGCGTGCACAAGCGTGCATTCACTTCGCACACTGCTCACACACACACACCCATGCATACTTATCCTCACCATTTGCCCTTAACTCAAATATTTACTTTCCTATTTTATTTTATTTGTTAAAAATTCTGGTCCTAATACACGAAATGTTTTCATGAGGGCTTGAAGAGTCGTAATCCACAGTTTAGAAACCCTGTTCTAAAGGATCTGCACAGACAAGAACCTGCAATTGGTATAATAGAAAGTATACGAGCTTTGCACAGGGTACTATATTCAATATCTTGTGATAAACCATAATGGAAAAGAATATTTTCAAAAAAGAATGTATATATATATGTATAACTGAATCACTTTGCTGTACAGTAGAAATTAACACAACATTGTAAATCAACTACACTTCAATTTAAAAAATAGTCGATGCAATTTAAAAAAATATTTTAAGAAAGAAAGGTCATGAGCTTTGGAATTAGACAGACATGGAGTGGGGTCCAATCACACCTCTCCAGTTTACACACTGTGTGCCTTTGGGCAAGTTAGTTGATCTCTCCGATTCCCTCTCCATAACCCTTTGGAATTGCTGGGAGAATGAAATAAGCAGACACATAGAAAAGCACCTAGCCCAGCACTTAGTAGCACTGAATGCATTCATTCGTCCAACAAATATTCACTGAGCGCCAGAAGCTGTCCTAAGGGCTGGGCATACAGCAGTTAACGAAACCAGTGGCACCTCTGCTTTCGTGGAGTTCACATTCCAGATGGCAGAGACAGACACTAAGCAAATAAACATAGACTATGTCAGGGAGTGATAAGGGCTGTATTGGTTTCGTATTGTTGCTATAACAAATTACCACTAACTTAGTGGCTTAAAACCACACAAATATATTATCTTATAGTTCTGGAGGTCAGAAGCCCAAAATGGGTCACACTGGGCTAAAACTAAGGTGAGGCCAGGGCTTCATTCCTGCTGGAGGCCCTAGGAGATACTCTATCTCCATGTCTTATCCAGATTCCAGAAGCTGCCACACTCATTGTCTTATGGCCCCCTCTCCTCCCCAAAGCCAATAACAGTGCACTGAATCCTTCTCACATGGGATCACATTCACTCTGCTTCTGTCGCCCCATCTCCTTCTCTGACTCTGACCCTCCTACCTCCCTCTGTTAAAGACCCATGTGGTTAGATTGGGTCCACCCGATGATCCAGAATCATGTCCCCACCTCCAGATCCTTATCTTAATCACATCTGCAGAGCCCTTTTTGCAATGAAAGGGAACATATTCACAGGTTCTAGAGACTAGGATGTCATCTTTGGAGGTGGAGGGGAGCAGATTGTCCTGGTCACCACAAGAGTGATGAAGGGAAATAAGACAAAATAAAGGTGACTTCTGACTGTTGATGGAGTCACCAACCAGGGTTAATAATAAGAGCAAAGCTGGGACTTCCCTGGTGGCACAGTTGTTAAGAATCCGCCTGCCAGTGCAGGGGACACGGGTTTGATCCCTGGTCCAGGAAGATCCCACATGCTGTGGAGCAACTAAGTCTGTGCACCACAACTACTGAGCCTGCGAGCCACAACTACTGAGCCTACGTGCCACAACTAGTGAAGCCTGCACCCCTAGAGCCCGTGCTCTGCAACAAGAGAAGCCACCGCAATGAGAAGCCCATGCACCACAATGAAGAGTAGCCCCCGTTCTTGGCAACTAGAGAAAGCCTGCGCGCAGCAACGAAGACCCAACACAGCCAAAAAATTAAAAAACAGTAATAATAATAAGAGCAAAGCTAAATAAATGTCTTTTTTTTTTCTGTTAGTGTTTGCAGTGGCAGAAACCAGCCTCTGCTCAGCATGTCTAGGGAACTAGAATGTTAGACTGCCTTTGCCACATACTGTGAAAACTTTAGCACTCATAGGCTCACTCCTTCCAGATTCAGCCAATCACCTACAACTCCAAAGGGGGTTGTGATTTGTGGTGATCCGTGATCTTTGGTCATTTGTCCGTCGAGCCTGGGATTCCAGAGCCCATCGTACGGACAGCCATGGATCTGTGCCCCCAGGGACCTTTCATTGGTCTCACCCTGTCCATGCTTCTATTTAGTCACTTTCCTGCTTGAATCTGTCCTCATTGTTTCATTTGTAAACTCTGGACACTAAGTAGGAAGAAAAAACTTTAGTGCAAGTTGAAAAGATTGACTTGCCGTGTGAGGAGTTGCCCGGGAATATGATGAGGGCAAAAGCTGAGAGCCTGAATGAATCCTCCCTGTCTGCAAATCTGAGGCTGCACTAAAGTCGCAGATGTCTCCTGCGCGAGCATCAGGGTCCTCTGGGATGTGTCTGTCCTCCTCCTCCATTCCTGAGGCCCACATTTGAACTTAGGGACTAGAGAATCACATCCTATGGCAACTGCATTGCCGGTGAAGTGTGGTTCACATGACTTAAGAAGCATGGAAGTTTCTGCCTGTCTGTGCTGGCCCCTGGTCTGGTTTCAGATGTAATCTTGGTGCATTTGTTTTATTTCAGGGAAAACTTGATGCCCTGTGGGTCCTACTAAGGAAAGGCTACGATCGTGTGTCCGTGATGCGTCCACAGCCAGGAGACACGGTAGGATTCATTAATGGTGCTGCACACATGCTTTCTTTTTGCACTCTCTCTCTCTCTGACTGTTGAGCCAGAATAACTCCAGATATAGGAATCCAGCTGTGATTTCATTTTGTGACAAATCAGACACTAATTTTCAAAACTTGGGTTTTTACAAGGCCTTGAGTTTCGACTTGCTTTTTTGAAAAGGATTTTGACAGAAATAGCTTAGCTTTAATGTCCTAGGACTTGAGCTTCTGAGTCTACAGGTACAGTGTGTGAATAAAGGAGGACTGGCTCTTACTCAGGTAGTTCCAGGGGAGAGGCCTGCTGGCTCCTCAGCCACACTGGCCAGTGGTGACAAGCAGGATTCCAGGGCCACAGGATGGAGCGAGGGAATAGGGGCCACAGAAAACTCCCCCATCTTCCAGCAGGCATTGGGCCCAACTGGTCCAGGATCACGGGAGGACCTTCCACCCTGGTGAGGGTTTGCCCTGAAACTGTCAGAGCCAAGCTCAGATGTCTCAACTAGAAGGAGATAGAAAGGGAGGAGGCATCACAGGCCTTAGAAGCCATCTAGCCAAACTCCTTATTTTGTAAGTGAGGAAACAGAGGACAAGACAAGCTGAGTATTGTGTTCTGTTCAGATAGTAACAATGCTGGAAACAACCTCAGTTCTGCTGTAATCACACCATTGCTATGTCTTCTGGGAAGAGTTAGTCTCTCTTTCATAAAATCTACAGAACAAAGCTGGGGACCAAATTCTCCCTCAACTACCCGCGACCTGCATCTTGCATCCGCTGCTCTGGGAATCAAGCACATGAACCCAAAAGCAAAATCAAGGTGTCTAATTTGGGGCTCCTTTCAAACCAGGTGGAGTTGGGTTTGAATCTTGCTTCCTTCCTGCCTGGAAAACTCCAGGCAAGTCACTTGATCTCTCTGAACTTCATCTTTATAAAGTAGTTGGTAATAACTACTTCACAGTGTGGCTGGTTGGAGAAGGTAATGTTTGCAAAGCATGGGGCCTAACGTTTGAACACTTAGTAATGCTTAGTCAGGACAAATATTATTAGGATTATTTACTTTGTGCTTTTCTACTGTCTGTGAAGGGTTGATGAAAAATTCAAACTATATTGCAGTTGATGTGTGTCAGATATACCCACATCTTTACCCTGCCCACTCTGCAACACGGCACAACTAATAAAACACGAGAGCAGAGCCAGTTAGGCAGGCCCCCCTTCCTTTGCACCTGGTGACAGGTGACAGTGGGTGGCTTGTGGCTGAGGGGATTTGGTCTAAAGTTTCATAGCCTGTGCAGGCTGCTGGCAATTAGCTATTCCTGCTCCAGTTTGTGGCAGGGACAACAGGCAAGAATGACATTAAAAAAAAAAAAAAAAAATCCCAGGCCAGGACTTCCCTGGTGGTGCAGTGGTTGAGAGTCCGCCTGCCGATGCAGGGGACACGGGTTCGTGCCCCGGTCCGGGAAGATCCCACGTGCCGTGGAGCGGCTGGGCCCGTGAGCCATGGCCGCTGAGCCTGCGCGTCCGGAGCCTGTGCTCCGCAACGGGAGAGGCCACAACAGTGCGAGGCCTGCGTACCGGAAAAAAAAAAATTCCCAGGCCAAATAAATGCTGGGCCAGCTTGGCCCTCATGACACATGGAATTTGTTTTTTTGTCTGTGGACGTCAACAAGAACACACTGCCATAGCACATTTGAAAGTACAAACTCTACAGCTAACAGAAATGAGCCTAGGCCATCAACTTTGTACTCAGGGTGGTATTTGGCCTTATAAGTTATACATACGGTTTCTGTGGGAAATTAAGAAATTTTTTTAGCCTGCATGAGACTCATCTAACAGATTAAAAAAAAGAAAATAGGATACCCAAACTCGAGTTCAGCAGTACTATTTTTTGTGATAGGACATGCTAGTACAGTGAACAAGCCCATTCTTCTCAGAGCAACTGAAAAACATCACTCAAATTTGTTAACATTCCATTCTCCGCTGACCAGTTTGGCAGAAACAAATTTCTAAACTGGGTCAAGCAGAGAAGGGAGTGTAGGAAAGAGGAAGGATAGAGAGAAATATTATGGTATATAAGATAGAAGAACCAAAGCTGTTTGAGGGCAAAAGGCTGATGGGATAAATCCAACAACAATGAAATGAAAATGGATGGAATTTCTTCTAGTGAATCACACCTAGATTGAATCTATTATTTACTAATTCTGAATGAAAATTTGTATTTCACACTTGAAGATGTTTTGTGTGCTTTGGAGAAATACGATTCCTCCTTGCATTTTCATTTTCCATTCACACCAAATAATAGGTGCGAAGGACAGGCGGGCTGGGAATTAGGATACATTTGACTGTATTCTCAGCAGTGTTGCAAGTTATGATTGTTCAGCCTACTTTTAAATGGGCTTTCTGTATAGAAATCCTGCTAAAATGTTTAAGACACATGCGAGAATAGTTGCAGAGAACTGTGTCCTTGTAGTCATGGTGATGGCCACAGACATCTAGACGTACACATGGAGTTACACAAGAAAGGTCACAGATTAGGTAGGAACAGAAATTCACAGCTTCCTCGTGGCAACTCAGGAAGGAATTCCAGGAGTAGAGAAGACTATACTTTAGCTTATTATTACATGCTTACTCTGTATTGTTTTGCATAATCTTAGGAGACTCTCTACAGACCTGACTTCCTTGCACGGGTTTGACTCTGTAAGAATTCCTCAGCACTGATTTATGGGGCTGACCACATTTTCCATAAACTCAAAATGACTGCATCCAGCCATGTGCTCGTGAACACAAGTCACAGGTTCTGAATTTTTCCTTTAAAACAAAAACAAACATCACCTAATTACATTCTCATTCTGATTTGTTTCAAACTGTGTTGACCTCACAGGAACCTGGCAGTTCTTCCTTCTCAGTTCCTGTCTGCTCCATCCTTCCCCCAGCGAACCCACCCCAGCCCTACAGAGGCAGACACGGGCTCACCGGTAGAGCCTCCAAGGCTGCTGGAAAAGCTGAGAGCTTCCAGCCCCCACCGCAGAGCAGCGGGCTCCAGGAGGGCTGAGCCCAGAGCCACATCCTTCCCTGGGATTGGTGCCCGCCTCCTGGGAGCTGTCCAAGCCCAGGGTCAGGGAAAACATGAATGGGATAACAGCAGGAGACATGAATGCTTTCTGTTCACCACCACCCATCTTCCTCTTTCTGCCTGGGGTGGGCTCACAGTCCTGTTGTTTGTTGGAGCCCACCAAGAGATCCTGAGCAAACATAAAAAAGAAAGTACCAGAAGAAGCCACTTAAAAAGCAAACCAGCAACACATCCGATCCTAAAATTTAAAGAGTTCACTAAGCATATGGTATCCTTTGCTTAAACCATCCCCCGGCTTCCAGTATATAGCCACCGTTGTGCTCTTTCTAAAACACGGATCTCAGTGTAACATCCCAAGGCTTCAGACTGGCAAAGACTAGGAAGAAGACCCAAATTCTTAGCTTGATTTAGAAAGGCTTCCCTTATCATTTCATCTGCCACTACCTCCAGGTTCCCCCATCACTCCAAATAGGTTTCCAGCCACCTAGAATTGCTCACCAATTCCCTGAACATGCCAGAATCTTTTGTGTCTCTGTGCCTTTGCATATTCTAGTTTCTCTGCTTGGAATGTCTTTCCCATCATCTCTACCTAGTGAACTGTCACCTTGGTAAGATTGTCCCTGTTTTATCCCTGTAAACACAAAAAGTTGCTGTCCAGACCCGGGCTTTAAAGGGGGCGTTGCCAAAGCAGGGCATATTCACAGAGACTTACCAAGAAAGTCTGGAAATTAGAACCTGTATCCCATGAGCATTTTCCAGGCTGCTCCCCAAGGCTTCCTACCCACCAGGGCCACTCTGACTTTAGAAAGTTTGCTCACCATTCAAGGAGAAATGGCGGAAGGAATTGGAATGTTCAGTCTGAGGAAGGAGATTTAAACGACCGTGAGAGCTTTTTCACTTGGTCATTTCTTGGTCATCACATTATGCACCCCTTTTATAAACTATTTTTAATCACTTAACCATGTTTGAGGAATAATCTTTCTATGCCATTCATATCGTTATATAATATCATTTTAATGGCTGTGTCATATTCCTTTGTCAATCTGTGACATAATATTTTGGCCTCTCTTCTCTTTTTGGATATTTATTTCCAAATGTTTATTTTTATAAATGAAGCTGTAATCGGTATGCTTGTTGCCAAATCACTGTGAATGTTTCCTTAGGATTAGGAAGGCAGCTATCTGCTGGATCAAACAACATGAGAAATTTTAAAGCTTTGATATCGAGGCCAGATTGGCCTCATTATTCATTATTGCCTGAAACACTGTGTGAATTAACCCTAGAGTCAGCATCGATGAAAAACCCATCTCATCTCCCATTAACATTACTAAAGTTAGCTATTTGATAGGTGCTAATTTAGTTTGCATTTTCTGTTATTGAAGTGAAACATCTTTTTCAAATATTTATTTTCCCTTTTGTCAATTGCCTATATATGCCCTCAGCCCATTTTTCTACTGTATATTTTAGCATTGATTTTTTTTTTTTTTTTTTTTGGTTGCTCCGGGTCTTAGTTGCGGCATGCGAACTCTTAGCTGCAGCATGCATGTGGGATCTAGTTCCCTGGCCAGGGATTGAACCCACGTCCCCTGCATTGGAAGGCAGATTCTTAACTGCTGCACCACCAGGGAAGTCCCTAGCATTGATTTTTATATGGCCATTTGCGTAACTCATCTTCATTCGTTCATTAGTTAAATGCTTTGAGGACTCAGTTTATGTCAGACCCTGTGCTATACATTAAGTACATGATGCTCACATCATGAAACTTAAAGTCTAACATTAATATATATATAAAATATACATATGCAAAGTTTTTCTAGCTTTTCATATACTTTTTAAGTTTTTAAGAATATATTGAAGTTATCTATAATTTTGTAGTTAAACCTATGAATCTTTATAATTTCTGCCTTTGGTGTCAAACTTAGAATAGTCTCGTCTACTCCAAGATGACATAAATTTTCACAAAAATTTTCTACTACTTCTATTCCCTCAGTCTTATTTTTGGGTGGTAATGTGAATTGGCACCTTTTCTGTATCTTCCTGTGTATTTTATTGTAAATTTGGGAGAAGTGCCCTCAGGAGCTATCAGACATATATTAAACCAGAAGCCCTGGAACATTATCTTAAAGTCTTTGAAGTACAGAACGTGACTTGGATTTACTCTGGGTCATCCCAGAAGACAGAACTAGAGCCACACGTAGAAGTTACAGTGAAGCATATTTCATCTAAAGAATTGAAGGGCGAATTTCAACAACAAATGGGCTTCCCCAGGGAGTACTGGGCTTGCTCCATGTTACCAAACAGGAATAAAATCAGTTAAACCACTGGGCCAGGATATAGTAGAGGATTCCTGCAGCAGATCACTGGTTCTCAAACTTCAGCACAGAATCACCCAGAAGTTTTGTTAAAACCCAGGTAGCTGAATCCCACTCTCACAGTTTCTGACTTAGCAGGTCTGGGGCGGGGCCTGGGAACTAGCATTTGTAACAAGCTCCCAGGTGATGCCAATGCTGCTGGTCTGGGGAAACCAGTGAGATAAAGGGAACGAGATGTCCATCAAAATCCCTCTAACCTTGACTGCTTGGGATTCGAAGTCAACCTTTCTGTGCTTATTTGACCACTGACCACTACCTTCCTATGTTTCTCCACAGAACAGCTATTGACATGATTGGTGACTACTCTAGCTGAGGCCTAAATATTAAGTCCCAACCAATTGTAGGGAAATCTTGCCAGCTGCAGACAGTTTTGTTCCCAGATTACTAATTTCAAACCCAGAAATATAAGGGAGCTTCAGAGATCAGAGTTCACAGAATCCAATGATTTTCAACCTGCATGTTGTGATCACCTGGGGAACTTTAAAGCCCCGATGCCAGGGTCCCACCCCAAAGGTTTTATTTAATTTGTCTGCGATGAAGTCTGGATACTGGGATGTTAAAAGCTCCCCAGGTCATTCTAATGCGCAACTGGAGTTGAGAATCAGTGATCTGGTCCAATTCCCTATTTCTCATCCCAGGCAGCATCTTTTCTTTCCTTCCTGGAACAATTTGAAGGCAACTCTCCACATCCCTTCAAAAACTCTATGCCTGTGTCTCATAGGCCTAAGGGAAATGGATGACTACAATCTTCATGTGCTCACAGCAGTCCCTTTCTTCTCTGGAAGACGGTAAACATAGATCCTGCCCGCTACAATATTGTTACTGCTTGGGTAAAGAGGATGGAAAAGAGAAAATATAACTCTGCCTTGTATGTCTTTTCTGGATGGAATTTAGTCAAAATATCAACCCGCCTAAACCCTCCCCAGCTTTAATACCCCACCCCTTTCATGTGATCTGGGAGGAGCCACTGGGGTTGGATGTCTTCTTTGTTTTCAGCTCCTTGGTTTCTCCCAGATCTGACATTGGGAGGCTGGTACATTCCATTACTATCAGCAGGAACAAAATACTAAGGCACACTCTGAGCTTGTTTTGCAAGGTTGGGCCTCATTGCAATCAGAAGAGACCCAGGAAGCACACACGTGGATGTACATAAACAATGTCTGAAACTCATCTGAAGCACAGCCCTGGAGGTTGTGAAATCCCCTACCCGAGCTCCAGCCCCAGGGCTGCTGTCTGCACAGCTGTTTCCAATAAGGGAGCTGAGCCGGTCACATGGGTCCCTGTGGCTCCCCTACTGTTGCAGAGGCGAGAATGATCTGGGCAGGTTATCTCCAAGGGGAGAGAGCATCCTCAGCCCAGTCCTTCGAAAGCAGATGAGCCTCCTGAAACATAAGCAGACTCAGAGAAAGCAACTGCACTCTGTTTCCCTCTCTTTTCTCCCTTCTCCACATTCCCTGCATTACATCTTCCTTCTTCCTTCTTTGCCTTGGCTGCCTTCCCTCAAACATCCTTTCATCAAACTTCATCTGTTGTGCCCCCGCTAAGAACCCATCGCTGGGCTGGGCACCAGGGATGCCAACTAGAATAGGACTTAATTCTGGCTTCCTGGAGTTCAGCGTATGAGTTGAAAGAGAAGAGAACATCAAGCACTGTATTGATTGCAGATGGTTATAGAAGCACAAATCCATTCACAAGAGCAAATCCATTTTACAGAGCAGAAACTGAGACTCAGGGGAGGTTATTAACTTTCCCAAGGACTCACAGTTGGGAAGGGGCAGATCTAGGGCTTAATTCAGGACTATCAGATTTGAAGTCCACACTCAGAATTCCTTCAGTCCTTCATGCATTCAACAGATACTTGCTGAACACTTTCTATGAGATGAAAACTGAGTTTGTGCTGGCTGCTCATTGATTAGTAAGCTGTGTCCCTTCCCTTGAGAAGCAGGGACAAACTGTTAAGGCCCCAAACACCATCCTGTGTGAAAGGCTCTGTGGTGAATGTGAGAGGTGGGGTGGGGGGTATGCCCAGGAAGGGCATTTCACCAGACTTGGTGTCAAAACTGACTTCTAGAAGTGGCATTTAGGCTGAGACCAGAGGAGAGTGATGGAGGGAGGCTCTTCTGTGAGAGAGAAGCTTGAGCAAGGATCTGGAGGGGACCTGTGGCTCCTTCGGGGGACATGAGAAGCGGGGCTTGGTGGAGGACAGTGTGAGGCAGCCAGCGGAGGAGCAGGGAGAGGGGACAGCATGGATGCTGGTCGTGGAGCCCACTCTGGGGACAGTGGAGAATCACCACCAAGTGTTTTAGGCAGAGTTGTGGTCAGATTGTGTTTTAGAAAAGTCATGCTGGCTGCAGCGTGGAGATGGTGGCGTCCTGACCAGAGACATTGGCAGGAGGAGGAAAGAGTCTGGATTCAGGAGAGGTTGTGGAAACAGAATGACTGGATTTGGTAACTGGCTGGTGTGGAGGATGAGAGAGGGGGCTGTCAAGGAGGACCTCCAGGTTTTGATCTGAGCCGGCTGTGACGTCGTTCACCAGGATGGGGCCACAGGAAGAGCTTTGGGAGGGAAGATGAGGACTTAGCTTTTTAACTTATCGAGTTTGAGGTACCACGGAGCATCTAGACCACAAACTTTCAGGAGCTGCTCACCCTCGGAGTCATATACGTGCAGGGTGGGCATCTGCAGTACCTAGATGCCCACTTGTATCACCCAATCTGTGCAGGAGGCAGTTTTGCTCTGGTGAGAGTTCTGAGCTGGAGGCAAGGATTTGGGCATCATCAGCATGGCGGTTGAGACCAGTGTGAATAGATGCAGAGCCCAGGGAGAGTATGGAGAGAGAGAAGGGAAAGAGGTTAAGTGCTGAACCCCCAGGATCACATCCTTTGAGTCGAGGTGTGGAAAGAAAAAGGAGAAGAAGGAAACTAAGAAGGACCAGCCAGAGAAAGAGCAGGTGTGACAGGAGAGTCTGGGGTCATGGAAGCCAAGGGAAGATGGTACATCACGGAGGAGGGTGGGGTCGATGGGGTCAAGTATGGGAAATTTAGATGCAAGCCGACAAGTCCTCTAATTAGATTAACAGTAACAAGGTCCTCGTGGCCTTGGTGACCTAGGTTCACTGCAATGATGGGGGCAGGAGTGAAGCTTAGTGGAAAATGGGAAGGGAGAGCCAAAGACGTAGCTGGAGGAGAGCTGGAGTTGAAAGAAGCTCTTTGTTTGGTTAGGATGAAGGGCTTGAGAATGATTAAGTGCTCATGGCAGAAGCCCAGGAGGGGAAGAGGCTGAAGTGCTCATCGATGGAGGGCACGAACCCCTAGGAGGACTTAGATGACCTACAGCCTAGGAAATGCCACTCTTCCTTAGTGATCTGGGGGGCAGAGCCCAAGATGGGCTCTCAGGTATGGGTGAGAGGGCAGGAAGCTGAGGCACCCATTCGATGGCCTCTGTCTTCCCTGTGATAGGCTAGCTGAGTGGGACAGGTGAAGGTAAAGTGAGGAGAGGAAACCAGCCCCACCTTTGGAATCCCATCCCTCCCGTGCGTCAGCACTTTCTTCAGTTCCAGGGTGGGTGTCTCCACTTCATGCAAGAAGTATGGTACTTTGGGATGCAATGTTACAAGCAATTCACTTCAAAACTCCACCCCCAAGAGAACCCACTGTTGGTCCCTTGACTCTATCGCTGTATGTTTTATTCCTCGGTGGCAGAATGGAAATGATCTTCTCTACCCATGACACCTAAAGAGCAGTGCTAACTGCTTTGGGAAATTTTGTTTTGTTTTGTTTTGTTAATGGAGGCCTCCCATTTCTCCAATAAGTTTATACCATAATATCTAACAAGTACCAATAAACTAGTTTTATACCAGGTTATAACTGGCTACTTAAGAGTGGGATCCTTGTCATATATAAATATTGTGCCATAGCCCTATGTTTCTTAGATGAAGCCATCAATAAATAGTCTTGATCAGGATTAAGTTAAATCAACAATTCTGGAGTTAGTCCCTTGCTCTACCAAGTACTAGCGGGATTACTTTTCAGGTCACTCTACTCTTTAAGATCACTTCCATTTTCCAAAGAATTGTTTGCTGGGCACACAGGCACCTAGATGTGCAGGCCGTGCCCTGTGACAGAGGTCCACCCTGAACACCAACTGGGCAGGTCAACCTCCTTGGGACAGCATGCATCCTACCTCAGAAACGGGTGACTTTTCCTAATTCACACAAAGGCACCATGTGAGCTAGTGATGACCCCCATCATTTGAAAATAGAAAGCAATTCATCTCCTCCCAAGGATGGCTTTAGACACCTCTGAAAATATTGCCCCATCCAATGGGTTGCCCCAATTTTGGCATTCCTCGTAACATCCTTTTCACCATTTCTTGTACTCACTAAAAAAGCATTTACATAGTTAATAGAGTTTTTACCCTCTATTATTATTCTTTATTCAGTTGTAATCATACATGTATATAACTTAGTGTCTAATTCTTTCATTTAATGTTATCCCTATAAGCATAAGGGGGAAACAATTTTTCAAATTACTAGGCAATTAAAATCATTAAAGCCACTGTTTTATCTGTGCTAAAACATTCTTTCTTGAATACTGACAATTTTAAAGCACATGGGTGTCTATGTAAAGACATGAACATCCCCATTTGAACGGCTTGTTGGTGAAACAACAGATCCAACTGCACAAATATCAGCACATTCTAAGACACCCCCCCAACAACATGGTGAAAATTGATGACTTGGGCAAGTCCCAGCATCCAGAATACACACGGTCGGTTGGTTGACCTTCTGTGGAAAGTTCACCTGATCCTGCAGCTCTTATCAGTTATTTCCCTTTCACAGAAAAACCTTTTGCCTTTGAGACTCCTCACATCAGTTTTCCTCTGAATTTTCTTCACAGCATCTCTAGTAAACTCCTCTGTTCTGACAACACTGATCGGTGAAAATAAAATGAGCAGAGCAAACCCAAGAGCAGGAAATGTTTGTTCAACTTATTAAGTATGCTCCTTATTAGCAAATACTGCTGAAGTGCTGGGAAGGGCTCGATGAGAAAGGCAGACAAGCACGAGACCTCAAAGAACAGACGGCTGGTTGAGGAGATAGAAGAGATGGCGGTCAAGGTAGTTCCCGGGGTAGACCGAGAGAGAGCTGAAGGGAATGAGAGCCACAGAGGAAGGGCAATCGCTGGCAGCCTGAGAGGATGGGATACCTTCTCCAGGACTGGTAGGACTTGAATTGGGCTTTGGAGGGAAGTCGGGACTTAGTCAACAGACAGGATGTAGAAATATCAAGGTAGCAGGTTTCCAGGACCAGCTTGCAGCCCATAAAGGCCAACCTGTGGAGTGAAAGGAGACATCTCAGGACGGAGTGCAAGGGATGAGCGTACCTCATAAGGCTGGAGGGGGAACAAGGATGAGATTTTACCACCCTGATGATCAGACTAAAATATTTAGACTATAGCCATTTTGAGCTAATTTTCATCTGCGATAAATATTAGAGTGCCAAATTAAAGGTATTTTTAAAATTTATTTATTTTATTTATTTATTTTTGGCTGCGTTGGGTCTTTGTTGCTGTGCGTGGGCTTTCTCTAGTTGCGGTGAGCGGGGGCTACTCTTCTTTGCAGCGCGCGAGCTTCTCATTGAGGTGGCTTCTCTTGTTGAGGAGCACGGGCTCAGGCGCCCGGGCTTCAGGAGTTGTGGCACGTGGGCTCAGTAGTTGTGGCTCACGGTCTCTAGAGCACAGGCTCAGTAGTTGTGGCGCACGGGCTTAGTTGCTCCACAGCATGAGGGATCTTCCCGGACCAGGGATCGAACCCGTGTCCCCTGCATTGACAGTCCAATTCTTAACCACTGCGCCACCAGGGAAGCCCATAGAGTGCCAAATTATATTGTATTTTAAGACATTTAATTGCACACAGATTTTCTCAGAAGTTTTGCAAAGCTCTGGTTTGACTAGATATTAATAGAGTTTTTAATTGTTTTTAATGTATGTAGAAAAATTGGCCATAGGTGTCTTTGTCTTGCAGAACAGCCAGGTTAAAATCGTTCTACCGAGCTCAAGAACTCTATGGATGTAATGTGTTGGTAAATCGTTAATGGGCTATGGTAACGGTCCAAGCATGGATCAGGAGGCTTGAATGTAAATGGTGACATCAGGAATAAAAAGACATAGATGAAGGTGGCATTCTCTGAAACTGGTTGCAGCATGACATGGAGAAAGAGAGGGATCGTTTTCACCTTGAGAGGCCCAAGTTAAATTCCCAGCGCTGCCCGGTAGCCTCCGTTACATTAATCAGCCTCACTGAGCTTCAGTTTCCTCATGCGTCAAAGTGATCCAGTAATCCCTACTTTTGTAGGTGTTGTCAGGATGAAATAAAATGACAAGTGTAAATAATTCAAACAGATGGGAGTTCATTTTCTTCCCTTCTTTCCCCTGAAAACTGCAGTTGATTTCAGAGTTTAGTTAGATCTCAACATGTGTGGAAAACTTCTTCTCAGAATTCATCTCTCATTTAAATCAGCAATGACCAAAAGAATCAAGTTATTGTATTAAAATCTTTATGTGAAGATCAGTTCCTCTTGCACAACAGATAATAAGCTTTATATTGAGTCTTTTCTTAGTCACTCTGTTCTTTAATTCAATTCACAGAACCGCTGGAAAAGTAAACATTTCTATCTAAACATAGGGGGAAAAAAAGGTTTGCATAGAATATATTGGTTTATACTTTGAGTAAACAGCGGTCTTCAAAATGTCTATTGGTGCCTGACACCGGGCTGTAAGTCCCCAACAGATCTGGAGAGAAAGTCCCATTTGCTAGCCACTGACTTCTGACCTTTCATAAACTTTTGTACGAGTAGGTCATTTAAGATAAAGGAAAAAAAAGCAAATCGTAGGAAATGCAAGAGGGTGTGATTTATTTTGTCAGAGCCCCTTCCCTGGATGTTTGAATTCTCAGTAGAATTTATTCAGTTCTCACCCTTGGAAATCTCTCCTTCATTGTCTCATTGGAGAGGAACATGAGGACTTAGAATTCTTGGCTTACTTGCCTGAATTTACAACAGAAAACGTTCAAGACATCCTCTGTCCACAGCAGAAACCAAACTGTACCCAAAACCTGCAAAGTTAACTTTTTTCAGAGAAGTTGAACCCAAAGTTGATGCTGCAAAATATACCATCTTGAGGTTTTTTTTTTTTTTTTTGGCACCACATCCTGCTCCCAGGAGGAGGTGTCTTTCAATAAATAGATGTGAAGGCAACTGATGTGGTTGAAGTCTCTCCCTCCTCTTCCAGTCCCCCATAATCTAACCCTCTTTTTCCACACCCATACACACTTCCATACTCATCATCATCACCATTTTATAGCTTAGCTGATGACTTTCACCTTTGAATTGCCTCATCTCCCAAACAGCTGCAGCAACAGAAGGTCAAGATCTGGTATCAAGTTGCAAAGAGCAAACAGAGGAGAATTAAATACTAGGGGCGGAACAAGGCAGGGCTGGGTAATAAAGACACCCCTCTTGAAATTCTCTGATCTCATTTTTTTCCTTCCAAACAGAGTCAGGATTGAGGGAGGTGGGGCTTGATTCTAGGGTCAAAATTTCACCCAAGTGTGTAACATTGTAGGAAGTTTTCTACTTTGTTCCAATGTGATGTTTATGTCTAGCCACTCGGCTGCCATGGGCCTGCTCCTCCAGCTGAGGGCATTGGAAAAGATCATCTCTAGGGGAGCTACAGCTCTGCAATAGACCTCATTTGAGATTGATTCTAACCCAGGCTGGTGGGGAGTTCTGTTCTGGCCCGAAAGTGTTGGGTTGAGTCTTAGATGGCAGAATCTGACTTAGGAGATCGCCTTCCAGAATGCACAGTGTGGAGAAGAGCCAGCCTGCTGTAGACATCCACACGCGTGCCCATCTTCTCCCGTCATCCCATGACCACCCCACCTCAACCTGACCCTCAGTCTCAGGAACAGATTGGGGATTCCTCATGATCCCAGTCCTTTCACGTTCAAGGTGAGGAAATTGAGGGCCAGAAAGGTGATGGAGAGACCTCTAAACACTCCCAAGTACATTTTCTCAGTTGCTCCCCATTACTACCTTACTTATGTCCTATTTTCGTATTAGGAAGATTAATGCTTTCATAAGAAGACCGTTGCTCCATTCAGGGTCACAAAGGGAATTAGTGGAAGTGGCAAGTCCAGAACCCACCAGCCCTACACTGCCTGGCTCTCCTTGAGTCCTCACCCCAGGCCAGGAGAAGAGGGTGGGGGTCACGACTGGGCTTGATCTCTTAAAGAAAAGGTAAACCAGGCCGAATTTTGGAAGGCAGAGCTGGTCCCTGCCACCCAATCTCCTTCTTTCTTGTCCTCCTACCTTCTCCCACCTCCCAACACTGTTCCATTTTTATACCCTGCCCAAGATGACGTACCTGCCGATTGCCCTCCCACAGTAACCTGCCCTCCCATGCAGTGTGCTGTGTTCCCAAGTTACCTCATATTTTCTCTCCCTGATTCCACCTCTGCCTACCTCCCCCTTTGCCATCAACACTGTGTCTAAGATAGAGTACACCCACGCGTTCGACAAATAGGTCTTGAGCTCCTACCCTACCGCAGGTACCACACTAGGCAGCAGGGATTTAGCATGAATGAAGCAAAGCCCCTGCCTTTGTGGGGTGTACATCAGAGTAGTCAGAAAAGCACTAAACTAGAACTTAATGTAATAAGTGGTATGGAAGTATGGGGAGCATTTGAGGTTCCATGAGAACATAGAGCAAGGAGATTTAACCCAGACTAGGGGACCAGGGAAGACTTTGAAAAGAAGAGACCATTGGGCTGAGACCTAAAGGATGAGCTCTCCTGGCGAAGTGAGGCAAAGGCCTTTTGGTTGG
Organism: Physeter macrocephalus; assembly: GCF_002837175.3. NCBI lineage: Eukaryota > Metazoa > Chordata > Mammalia > Artiodactyla > Physeteridae > Physeter > Physeter macrocephalus. The sequence continues at coordinate 83,850,417 of NC_041225.1, forward strand.
AAGGAACAGCATGTGTGAAGGCCCAGATGAGAGGCGCTGCAAGAGGAGGCCTAGGCTGACAGTGGAGTGGGGGAGAGGAAAGCAGTCATAACCCACCTCCGAACTCTGCCTTCTCCACCCTTTTGTCTGCTCACGTCTTTTGGGTACCCAGCCCTCAGCCTTCCGAGGCTCTCCCCTGATTCTTGCTCATTGTCTGGCCCCTCCCTCCTCCGGTGTTCACAGCTACTGCCACAAAATTTCACACCATTTTAATTTAAAGCCAGTACTGATGTTTCACTCCCTGAGGAAGCCTTAAATGATTTGTGGAAAGGGACTGTGGCTCCTTTTGTTTCTTTTTACTTTCCCTCACAGCACTGAGGACATGGCTCAATTTATTTCCCTGTGCTAGGGATTATGACTTTTTCTGCAACCCCCAGGTGTTCACAGCTGTTTGTAAACTTTTATCATGTTCCCTTCATAGACAACCACATTTCAGTAGTGGGCAAAGATGTCTCAAAAAAACCCCTGCCTTTAATAAAGAGAGAGGGTTCACACTGTCTTCTAGGGGCATCTTCAGACAAACTTGAAGGGTTATTCAAACAAACTTTCATTATCATTGCAATTCATAATTTTTGGTATTGCCATTTATTAATAACTTTGACTTTTCCTTTAAATTGTTTGAAATAGAAAGTTTGAGAGAAAAACAACTCTCTGACTTTACTAGTCTCACTTTATAAGTTCATTCTTGTGATACTTGTTTAATGTTTTAGTGTTCTTCCATTTTTTCTTTTGGCTAAGACCGTCGAGGGCAGAGTTATGTTCAGAATCCACAGTGACGGCGGAGTTAGCTCTGGGGGCACTCACTCCACTAGCTTTCATCACCTTTGTGGATTCCTGCATCCCCCCAACATCTGGATTGGGTCACCCCATTAGACAGCGTGGCCCTGGCCGCTGACACCCAGGCACTGGCCTCAATCCCTGGCGTACTACTTGCCAAGGCCTCTGCAACTCCGACTTGAATACAAGCTCTAAATGGGAGAAGATCTTGTGTAAGCTTTTCCATATTCTCTACTGCTCACTCAGAGTGATTTGTAATGGGAAACTCTTAAATGTCACAGAGTCTGGAAAATTGGACATCATAACAGACATCCATGCCCCTTAGTGGGAATAATTAATAAAAGTGGGCCCACTGGAAAGTCCACTGTGGAATCATCCCTGTTGTTATACAAGACAGTGTTCCCCTTCTTTCTCTTTCTAGCAAGGGAAGTAGTTCTGACCAAGCAGGGTTGGGTTTCTTAGGCATGGAGGCAGAGAGAAATAGAAAGGAGAGTGAGTATTTTCCCATTGGTGGTGGGAACGAACTTACCAGAATTTATGCAGCCATGGCCTCGATGCCCCACCGTGTCTACAGGCCCAGGGAATGCCATGTGGTCCTCCAGAGATGGCTGAGGTAACTGCAGAACTGAGGCTACCTTCTGTGCTTGTAAACAGTTAGCATCTCTCCAAACCAGGAATAAGCAAGGAGACCTCCCCACAGCCCATGGTCCCCACTGCACCCCCTTAAGCTACACTAGCTTGTTCTGCACTAGATCCTCTGTTGGTGGCCTGAAGTTGAAAATGTGTTGGCTAATGATTCCAAACAGAAGCTCCTAGCAAAAACTAGGCCTTACAAGTAATTAGCGTCACACACGCCAGCAACCCACATGACTGCATCCCATGCCAGGCCACTAATAAGCAACGTGGACGGAGGCTTCCAAAAGACTTAACCTGCCTGCATGAAAACTCCAGTGTCACGCAGCAATGTTGCTGTGCTCTCAAATGACTGTAAACGCTAATGCTGAAACGATTGTTTGGATCCTCAGAGCGTCCTCCACAGCCAGGCTTTGATGCCTGTCCTTTGTAAAACTCACCGATCTATGTCCAAAAAGCCCAAGGCTCTGTAATTGATTTATGAGTCAAAGGAGAACAATGATTTTGGGGTAACTTTACTCCATAATAATTTTCTTGCGCCCTTAAGCTCATTCCACTGATGTGTTCAGTTCTAACCCATTTCCAAGTTTGACATTTTTTAAAGGCAACAGTTTGATTATTGAAATTCTCTAGCTTTGCAAACCATGGACCAAACTGTCCCACCCTGAAGAAACACAGCTTCTCATAAATCTTCCCCTGAAACACAGGGTGAGAGGAAAGGGACACGATTTGATTTTAAATGAGTAAGCTTCCTAATTATCACTTCCAGAGGAGAGGTAGATAGACAGACAGACAGACAGACAGGCACAGTTTCAAATAGTTTTACATGTCTTAAAGAGTCTATGGCGATCAGAAGGTAAATTAATTTCCATGACAGGAATGTATGGGGTTGGCCAAAATGTTCGTTCGGGTTTTCTGTAGCATCTTAGGGAAAACCCCGAACGAACTTTTTGGCTAACCCAATAATTTAAAGTCTTAAAATAAATTTTATTTTAGGCTCTTCACTGGCCAGTGGAAGAGTCAACTAGGACTTTTCTTCAGCTGTGGAATAACAGTAGGCAACTTAGTGGGATTACAAATGGAGTCATGCTTTACAAAATTATTTGTCACCTCCCCTTTCAGCCCCACAAGTAACAAAAGATCTTGAACGCCTCAAAAGTAAAGTCTAGGGCTGCACTATCCCACAAGGAAGCCCCTAGCCACACATGGCTATTGAGCACTTGACACGTAACTAGTCAGACATGCCGCATCCTGTACCTGTGAAAGGATTTTCAAAGATGTAACATGAGAAACAGAATGTGAAATAACTCTTAAGTCATTTTTATATTGATCACATGTTGAAATGATAACATTCTGGATCTGTTGGGTTCAGTAAGATAATATTATTAAAATTGATCTCACCCGTTTCTCTACTTTTTACAAATGTGGCTAATAGAAAGCTGAAGATCACCCATGTGGTTTGTGTGACATTTCTGTTAGCTGTGCTGGCCTAGAGGACTAGCCTGGAAGGCACTTGTGAGAAGGGGTACAGCGTGATTTCATACAGGCCCTGACTCTTCCAACCGTTTCTATTTTGTAGACACAAGGAGAATTGCAGAGTTATGCCCTTCCTGGTTTTCTGTTAGATCAGCTGTGACTTTTTGCCTTTCTGGGCCTGTTCCTCTCCCAGACTTCTTGTTCGTAGCCAAAAGTCTTACGTGCTCCAAACCAGCATGAAGGGTTTTGTTTAGAAGCTTCCCTCTACTATCTTCACAGGGAGGAAAAGGCCTGTTGCATTTAAAACTTTGTTCTAAATATTTGTACATTTATTGGATTATCTGCTCTACTTGATCTTTGACAGATTCCTAGAAAGCAAATAGTATCCCCATTTTACCAAAAAGGAAACTGACTTGACTTGGGAAATAATAACTAGCATCTCCCGGGAGCCTCATAATGTATAATAATTTTGAATGCATTTCCTCTGATAACCCTTTGATGTAGGTGTTCTCCTTCCCATTTTACAGAGGAGGAAATTCGCTTCACAGAGGACTCAAGAGCTTAGGCTGATACATGGGAAAGCTAGCATTTATTCATTCATCACATTTATTTGTCGGGCTAAGCCCCAGTGAACCATGAGGCCACGGTCCCTCCATGGAGTCTGTACTGTAGGGTTCACAGCACCCAAGTGTTAAGTGCTACACCAAGAATTAAAGTAGGGTGGTGGGACAGAAAGAGAATAGATACCTACCTGTGTTGTCAGAAAAGCCCTCTCTTTGGAGAGGTGGGCATTGGAGAGGTGACATTGAAGGTGAGGTCTGAATGACAAGCAGGAACTGGCCATGTCAAGATCAGGGGAGGAGCAACAGTGCAAAGCCTGCACGGCTGGAGAGAGTGTGGCTTGTTGGAGGACGTTAGAGGCCAGCGCCAGTCGAGTGCCATGGGAGACGGGAGGGCAGGGGCCAAGGCAGGCAGGGCTTGTAAACCAGGGATTGGATGTTACTCTGCGTGTAACAGGAAGGCTGCATGGAGTGGAGGGTTAGCAGAGGAGGGACGTGATGTAATTCACATTCTACCAAGACTGCCCTTGATGCGAGGGGGAGAATGGATTGTAGGGGGTCCAGAGTGGAAACCGGGAGACCAGTGAGGAGCTGGTTGCAACAGCCCTGGGGGAGAGGCAGTGGTGGTGACCTGCAAAAGGATGGAGAGGAAATGGCGAGGAGTGGATGGATTCTGAAAGTATTATGGAGATACAGCTGATGAGACTGGCTGATGGACACCTCATCCCTCTTTTGACCTGACCGTCTCTCCAGTCCCCTCCACCTCCTGTAGTGTCCTTCCCAGCATACTCTGCCCTGGGAATTCGAATCCCCTTCACCCAGGAGTGACCTCTCAATAATGCCCAGAAGGCAGAATGAAACTCCAGCAGGATGCCATTGTTTGTCGCCCTTTGGTTTTGCTTTGTTGATTCATTGTCTGCCTGGCTGTTACCTTCTTGACTGTTCATGGTGACCTTTAGAATCACTCGGAGATGAAAAATTAGACCTTGCTGTAGTCCAGAATCGCTTCAATAGAAATAAAAGTGAAGTGATTCTGTTCTATCTCATTTGGGGGCTGGCAGGAAGATGAGTCGTTTGCACATTCATTTGCCCTGCTGCCATTTGGAGAATGAAAAAGCAGAATGCATTGCCGTATACGCCAGTCATCAGCCAATGTCCCGTGCACGCTTGGGCACAGCATGGGGTGGGCACTCCTGAGTAGGGGACCGAGGGGATGGGGAAGAAACCAGGTGGTGTGTCCGAAAGTGATTGTTCACAGCTGACAGTAAAAAGAAGAGAGAGATCATGGGTGGAGGGGGTAAGCCAGAGGCCAGGCTCGGTCTGAAAAGAATGCAGAGAGGAGGTATGACTTCAGCTTTTCCTTCGAGGATGCTCAGGCTTTGGCTAAACAAAAAAAAAAAAACAAGGAGACCAACAGGGTCGCCAGTCAGCAAGTTTACACATGCGTGCATATGTATATGCAACCCCTTCTCCGGCCAGCGAAAACATTTTCTTGGCGTGAGCTTTGAGCCTTCATTAATGCTTTCAGTGCTAAAGAATGAGAGCTCTCCCTCCCTCGCCTACCAGCCAGCCGGTCTTCCCCCAGGAAAACAGAGGGAGGTCAACCGCAGCGGCAGGTGTTTGGCAGGTCTGCATACACCCCTCACCCCCCTCGCTGATGTGAGGGAGTTCTGATTCCTTGACGGCAATGAGCTACACCCCCTCTGAAACCTTCACTGTCTCCCCCTGTCTGCACACAGATGTGTTTTGTGGACACTTATACCCCCAGCTGCTCATAGGTGTCAAATAAGTTTGGGAAACGCTGCACTTAACAGTGTGAAAAAGGTTGATTTTTTTTTTTTTTATCTGCAAGACTTCAAAGATGCTTTCATGAGCCAATGGCACTGGGAACCTCCAGAGGGGAGGGGTATATCATGCAGCATTTCCCAAACTTGAAAATGACTGCTCTGTTTTTATACAGCATCACTAGCGCCCTGTGGAAGGCACTTTGGTGGGAAATGCTGGGCTAAGCGGCAGCGCTAGCAGCATAGCCCTGCACAGCCAGTCAGACTCCGCCTGCCTCTCCTCGAGTCCTGCACAAAGCAGCCTGCCCTTTGAGACACTGTTTCAGCCAACAGGCCTTATGTATTCCAGCATCAGGACCTCCACTCACACCATGCCGCAGCCCAAATTATCCTGGCCTTTCCTGTCCTCTCACTGTAACTCGACACAAGTCATATCTCCTCTGGAAAGCTTTGCCAGTCCCTCTCAGGACTCGGAGATGCCGTCTGCCTCTGAGCCATCATCACATTCATTCGTGTCCCACTCATTCAGCATTTCATAGCTGGTTTCTCCCCCTTTCCATCTCTAACACCTCACATGGGATAGGTGTTCAACAAGAGGAGAAGCAGGAAGGCGGTTGAGAAGGACAAGGAAAGAGGCCAAGGAGGAGGAGGCCGGGGAAGAGGAGGTGGAAGAAGAGGAGAGAAGAGCACGGAGGTGACGGCGGGAAAGAGAATCCTCCAAGATTTCAGACATAGTACTTTTGCTGAGTGCGGGGGACAGGGAGGCAAAGCCAGGGAAGGCACCTCGTCTATTTTGCAGAAAAGAAGATCCATTAGGTTCTCCTTCTATGACCACCAACCCCCCAGGGAGGGGGGCCTGTCCCCAGGTCCACGTTGCTGAAGGCCAGTTCCCAGCTGCAGGGCACCAGCTCTAACTGGAGGTGCCATACCTGAGAATGGCCCCAACTGTGACCCCTTAACCTAACTTATGTCTTAATAATAATTAATATGATAATTAGATATATAATGACACTATTAAAACAGCATATGTATCCCTTTCTTTGCTATGTTTTGTAAACAACATAATACAATATACAATTAGTACTCAATATTAAACAAAATAAATAACCTACAAAGTACAAATTAACCCTAAGGCTGTTGCCCTAAGAGTCCTTTTCCTAAAGCTGGTGCCTTCCTTTCACACAGGAGGGGCCTGAAACCCACAGAGCAGCTTGAGCCTTGAATTTGTGCTTAAACCTTGGCTTTGTAGCCTTGGGCACTCACTTCCGGGACCACTTTAAGCACTGCCTCCCTGGCCAGGGAGTCTGTGATCTCTTTCTCAGCCAAATGGCCAGCTGCCTGAGGTGGAGATGCAAGAAACATCCCCACGTCTGCTTTGTGCTTCTAACTCACACAAAAACGGCCTCCCCTTTTAACAAACCTGTTTTTCTGACGGGACCAGACCTTCCTTTATTTTCTTTTCTATGCACTGAAAAAATGCCAAACAAAATGGGGTATGTTATAAACGAGGTGAAACAGACATCTTCCAAAAGTGCCCATCCTTGGTGAGATGTCAGTCCATTCCATCACCTTAGTTCCCTTCTGCAAAGGCCAGGGGCCCTGCCAGAGTCACACCGTGGAAAAGCTCATGTTACGGAAGCACACGGCTCGGCGGGTTTGCCAGACCCCGTCTCTAACACTCTGTTGAATGCCTAGATGTATCTCTTTCATGCTTGTGCATACATTCCATTTCGGAGTGTCAGGACAACACCTCAGTCCGTCTCCCAAGAGTGGTTCGTGGAAAGAGCCTGAATGCCAGGAGGCCTGGGTTCCAGTCAGCGTTTCCTCTGACTTTTACAATTCGCGAGCAGATGACCACGCCCCAGGTGCCAGCAGCCATGGGACACAGCGGGGACACTGGACCCCAGGCGCCGAGCGTAACAGGCTGATGCAGGCCACGGGAGAGAGGTCAGTCCAGCTTCTCCGGTCCCTCCGCCAGCCCCCGAGGACGCACCGTCAGCGGGGCTGAGCCAGGGCAGGACTGAGGCCAGAGCCGGAGCTGTCCACACTAGGTCACGGGTAGCGGTCAGAGAAGAAGAGCTGGAAGTGTGTAAGGAACTGAGCATGTGTAAGAGCCCAGTCCAGGAGAGTGTTTCTAGGGCCTGCCAGGAGGAAGAAGAGAAAATGATGCAGGACACGCCAGGCTCAGGGAGACCAAGCCACTCCCTGGCCTGCAGGCCGGGCTAATTCCTCGTTACCAGCCCCTGCAAAACTGGGTTTCTCTCCTTCTGAGCTCTGCTACCTGGTACGTGGCGCAAGATGACGTGCGCATGATCAAAATATAACTTTGGTTTGTATTTCCCTCCACCCCTTGTACACTTTATTCACTGAGAGATTTTTCTCCTGCCACCAGATATGAACTTGGCAGGACCACAAGTCCTCGGCCCACTCTCAGGCTGTAGGCGGATCTGCAATCAGAAATGCACTCTAAATTCAGCGGTCAGAAGTCTAATCTAAGAGATTAATTAAAACCTCCAACCTGATCCGGTGTTCAGTCTTCCCCCCGCCCCGCCCTGAGCTGGACTCCCCATGGAGGAAGGGTAGTGGTGTCTCTCCTCTGTTTCTCCACTTTGCTCTTCTCCTTCTCAGCCCCACCCCAGCTTGTCAGCCAATTTCTTACACCGTCTGGTCGAGGACGGGTGAGCAGAGATAGGAGAAAGAATAGATGTTCCTTGAACTTGGACCATTAAGCTGGGCCCAGCACAGGCTGAATGCTGACTCTGTTTTCCCCTGGGGTGTCTGGAGCTCCTTCTGGATCCTCTCCTGCAGTTTCTGTGACCTGGGTGATGTCTCTTTATTCCCCGTGTTTGCTTGTAGTTGCTTCCAGAACCTCTGGATGGAGCATTCATCTCCAGCTTCTTGCTGCCCAAGTCTCTCTGTCCACTAGATGGCTTTAGACAGGATCCCTTCTGCATGGCCACATCTGCTCCACAGGAGATATTCACACAACACGTGGCCTGGCCAACCCTATGGCAGCCATCTCTATGCCGCTACCACGGGCGGCTTCCAGAACTCTGTGCTCACCATCTTCAGGGAACTCGCTTCCAAACTCTCTGTTTCCTCACTCACCTCACTAGGCTTGAGGGGAAGCCCTCCCCGCTCCCTGTACCTCTCCCCCAGGTGGGCGGGCCACTGGGGACTCACAGCACAGCAACAGTACCCCTAGAAACCCTTCTCCCTGCCCCAGCCCCTTTTCAGATCTTTCATCCAGCTGAGGGGTCCAAGAATCATGGAGCCGTCTTACAGAGGTTGCCTTGGAAACCTGCATTGGGTGGTTAGACACCTCCTCAGAATCTCCTGCATCTTGGAGCGTAGACAAAACTTCCATTTTAACACTCCTCACACACATATCTTAGATTTTAATCATGTACTTATTTATATATAAGCCCCAGAGGGCATGAACTTCATGTGGTTTATTCACTGCTGTATGCCAGCGTATAATAGGTGCTCAGGGAATAATTGTTGAATTAGTGAATTAATTTTTAAGTGAAGTCACAGTCTCTCCCCAGACTGTAAACTTTATGAGCGCAGAGACTGAGATTATTTTTACTCAATATTTACCTCCAGTGTCTAGTAGAGTGCTAGCCCATAGTAGGTGTTTTAAAAATAGTTTTGAATGAACTAATGAACCCGGGCAAATGGCCACATTTCTCTCGGTAGACTTCATGGAGGCTCCACTGGCCCCAAATCTCTCTCCCTCCCTTCCTCAAATTCTTCACTTGGCCACACTGCTTAAAACCTTACCAATCAGAGAGCTTCTCTCTCAGTTTGGGTCTTTAACAGTGCAAATATCTACACTGGGGAAATGGAAGTTGCCAGTCATTTATACATAAGAATGCAGTTTGATACAGGAAGACTAGTTGCGGGGCTGAGAGGGTGTCAGGAAGGAGGGCTCACAAGAAAGAAAATGGCGGCCCTCAAGGTGGGGACGCTTTTAGTGACTTGCCAAGGAGACTGAGCCTACCAGGAGGTGAAAGGAAAATGGGAAACAAAGCCGATGTGTTTTAGAGCTTGCCTTTAGCACTCCCTCCTGCCACACAGTTTTTAAGAACCACTTCATTTTTAGAGCTAGAAGGACTCTTCAATACCATGAGGTTTTCAAACATTTCTGAGCCAAAAGGAGAAGGCCTTCTTTAAATGCAGTCTTACCATAAGCCCAATATGAAAAACAGGTAAGTGGAGATGATCTGGTTCTAGGCGGGCAGTGAGCCAGAAAACCAAGCGTGCGTGCGCGCACGCACACACACACACTTTTCCCACAGTACTCTCCACACCTCCCCCTCAGAATTCCTAAGTGCTGTGAAACAGTGCATCCAAACACAGCAAGAGTCCCAGAGTTGTCCTCTGTCATCACCATGTCTGTGAGGCTGGGCTCCAGGGGTCAAAGAAAATGGACCTGACTTTTCCCTCCCTCCATCAAGGATCAGACCTCTACTCCCCAAACTCCTCATCTATTCTGTAAATGTTTGCTAAATCAAAGAAAGAGCCCTTTCATGGGGTCACTAAAGACTTCCCCTGAGTTTAATACGACCAACACATATTTACTAAGTGCTGGCTACACCCTTGACCCTGTGTATGGCACTCAGAACAAATGGCCATTGTCATTGCTCCGTTCATCAACGCTCTTGGGATGCTGTTTGTTCAACCTTCTCCAAACCATCTAAATTACCACTAGACATCCAGCCCACATCTGTCCAACTTTTCTCTAAATGTGCTGTGAGACACGCTGTGAAATGATTTGCTGAAATGCAGATAAACTACATCTGTCAGCCCCCATCTACGATTCTGGTGAGACTTGCAAAAAAAAAATGAGGTTTGGCCCCAGTTCACTCTTTGCAAACCTTGGCTCAAAGGGACGACCACTGCTTCCTGTCCTTGGAACTTACAAACCATCTGTGTAATGACCTGTTCTAGCTTCCTGCCAAGCACTGACGTCCATCTCACCAGTCAGCAGTTCCCACCAAAAGTGCTTAGGGCCTCAGGGCCTCCCATCCCTGCTGCTGGCCCAAGTCCAGGTCACAGAGATGGCTCCCTCATCCTCTTGCTTGTTACAGGAGTACAATGGGAAGCAGGGAGAGTTCAAATTAGTACAATTATTTCTGTAATAAGCAATACCAATCCGGGGCTCAGAATTGCTTAGCTGAGAGGAGAAAAACAAAGACTTTACAGAGAAGCATGGCTAGGTTTGCCACCCAGCTCTACCACACGCTGCCTGGGTTTGGTTAACTACCCCCTCTGAACCTGCCAAATGAGCTCGTGGAAGGTTGTGAGGATTAACTGCAGTATGGTCCAGGAAGTGCTTAGGACGGTGGCTGGCACGCATCATGACTGTCACTATGAGAAAGTGTTCTTGTTGATCAACTCCTGGAGGTCAGGGGTGGGACGGGGCAAGGAACAGGCCCAGAGGGAGGGTCTGTGTGTGAGGGGCATATTCACAGGTACGCAATTCACTTATTTTTCTAGGCATCAGGAGGTATGCAGAAAAGACAGTCTTCCCTATAAAGTTTGGATTCTCATAGAGACAGAATCATGAAAAAAATGTCTGTCCCCTTTCAGTCACGTGGTTTGTGAATTTGCTGCCCTCAGGTCAGGCTGAGATCCCAGAGTACTGGCCCCCAGCTGGTTCTGGAGCTACTTTTCAGAAGACGCACGGGTTCTCATGGGCAAGTTCTTCAGGGTGGCTCCTAACCCCCCAGATTGCTCAGTACTAGGGATTCAGTCTCCTTGAGCACTCTTAAGAAGACCCAGAGGAACCGAGAGAGAGAGACCCCTCCAAAGAAGTGTCCATCCAGGAGGCAAACGTTTTCACAATCCATGCTCCCAGCCCTCATGGGAAAACTGCAGGAAAGTCACCCCACGCCTTTGTTGATTAAAATTAAACAGGCAGGATTCAGCTACATTGGATTGCAGAAGTCCAGGGTCAATTTCTAAAGCAAATTTATTTTGTAAATACTTGAGCTAAAGGCAATAGTAATAAATGACAGCTGGGAATTTGAAGTTTTATTTTCAGTTCTGAAAAAAAATTAGGGAGTTGGGTATCCTTGTATATTTTCATATTAAGGATAAATAAATAGGGAGATTCCATTGTGTTTGTCAGTCTAAAAAGCAATCAATTCAATATGCCGTTGTCACAGATTCAGACCCCTTAGATAAAGCCCTCCTCACTGAAGGATATGAAAGTGACAAAGGTAGGTTAAGAGCAGAAAGCTACTGGGAAGGTCCCCGGAAAGGGAGATGGTGCCTGCCAGCCTGCTCCCTCACAAAGCACCTACTTCAGCCTGGGGCTCTGCTAAGAGGGATAGCACTTCCAGCCTTGACTTTGACCAGCTTTCAGCAGGAGTCAGAGATCATAGCGGGAACAAAACCACAACAGCCAGGAACCCAGCATAGAAGGTGAAACCCAGCCGAGGACATCTGGCCTCTGTAACTTACAGCGTTAATAAAAGGCTAACAGAAAACCAAAGGCCTATTAAATATCCCTGCCCCACCTAGATCAGAACTTAATTGGGGTGGAGGGCCCTCAAGGGAGAAGGAATATAAGTGGTCCCAAAGGCAGGAGAGACCTTGGTCTGAAAAGCTCAGGTCCAATTAAAACAAGCCAGGAGCCTTTATTGCTGCCCTATGTTGACATCAGGAAATTCGTTTTTAGTTCTGCTAATGGTTACAATGTAGAGATTATTACGTTTTTTATTTCATGGACTTAATCAATGTTTAAAAGAATTAAACAAATGAGACCAAAGATCACAACTTCCTCATCCATCACAGATGGACAACTTTTCCCAGAGCCAGCCCCTTCTTAAGAAGTCCCCAGTTTCCTTATCAGCATTCTGGTAGTCCTACTGTGATACTGGTGGCTTTGTCAGAGCACTTCATGAGCAGAATGGGCTGTAGGCCCCCGCTGTGATTAGAAAACTTCTCTGTAAATGTATCTCCCCAGGCTACCTACAGAAAGTCTCCAAAAGCAGAAAGGTTCATCTCTTTGCTTTAGGGACCTTGAATCTAGTTAATATCCCAACATCCACCAACATGAGGAACACGTGCACGTGCACACACACGCACACGCGTGCACACACACATCACTGATGAACATGGCTAAGAGTAGATCTTGTTCTTTATTTATTCACCACTTTCTATCACTTATAATTGGGTCTTTTACCATGAGCCAGGCACTGTGCTCTATTCTTACCTAACTCATCAACTTCATGAATCACAAACTTTTAGTGTATGTTGAAATGGTAGATGCCTTTGGTAATTGTGATTCAGTAGATCCAAGGGTTTGGCATCTGTGCGTTTAACAAAAAGCCCAACTGATGCTTGTGGCTGAGTAGCTCTCCTGGGAGGCCTCCCAGTTTGTCCCCAGCCTCCTGACTGAGGTGCCCCCAATTTCCCGGCAGGTGGTAACTCATCACCGCAGAGCAGACTGGATCAGGCTGGTCACCTGAGGGAGGGGCGCTGACCTCCCAATGTGGCCTGAGAATCCATTCGCTTTCCCTGGGCAGTCACACAACTGTCTCAATTTGACTGGATGGTCTGAAACCCCCAGATCCTCTTCACCCCGGCTGTGACTGGGCCCCATGCCAGAATCAATTTTCTTAAGTGCTAGACCTGGCTTTTATTCCTAAATACCTAAATTATTTAATTTAGCCTATTGTTACAGCTTGTCCGGTCCCTTTAGCATCCTGGCTCCATTCTGCCCTGCTTCCGTCACAGCCAGGAGTCATGAGCACACATGGCAGAAAATGCCCGTGTACCCTGTTGTCCATTAGAGGCAGGAGCTGCCCAGACCAGCAGCTCTGTACTTGGCCACAGCCTCCTCCACCACCAGAAAGTTCCCCTCTCTTGTGAGGTTGAGCTCTTCCAGAATCAGCTCTATCCTTCCTGCGTATTTTTTTTGAGCAAGCTTCTTAGCTATTGAAAACCAAAGAAGGCCACTATAAGAAAATTTTTATTGGAGAGAAGCTCTCTCTCCTGAGGACAGTACCTTTTTCTACTTATGAAGTTACCAGTTAGAGCCATGATTTAAAGAAATGGGAGGCCAACTTGAAGTCTATTTTGGTTAATATTCATGTTGGTGGTGGTTTCACCTATTGAAAAGGCAAAACTATTTAACAGAAATACCCACATCGGGAGCCCAGACAGTCCCACGTAGGGAGTCCAGGAAACCTTGGATCTGAGCCCTAACCTTCCCCTTTGTGGCTCAGTTTTTCCAGCCTGTAAGGGAGCAATGATCCTTGCTGCTTCCTTTTCACCCAGAGCTACTGAAGGGGTCTGCAAGATAAGGCCATGCTGGACTTTGAGTTTCTGGGGCAAAAATTAAACAGTTAGAGTTGTAGCATCATCCTCTGAAATTAGGTTTCCTCACCCACCAAATGTTCCCACTGGTGCCTGGAATGATAAGAAATGCTTAAATTTGGGTAAAGAGACAATTAACTGAGAGTTTTCCCATCTGTTGAGGAGCAACAAGTCATTGCTTTGAAACCTCTGAGTCTGAGACACGAGGGAAGTCACAGCTTGTATCTCTAACATAAAAGGCCTCCTTGTACTATATAAGAATTATATGCAACGGGAGAGGCCACAACAGTGAGAGGCCCGCGTACCGCAAAAAAAAAAAAAAAAAAAAAAAAGGATTATAAATTATAACAATTGCTCTGAAAGCAGGTGTGTGTATTGTTCTTTATTTCTTTAAAACAACTTTTCAAAACATGTCTTCTGTGTCTTAGCTTCAGTCGAATGTGCTTCTGAGAATGGATTTCCGTAGCAAATAGTTGACTGTCCTCTGGTGGATTGTAAAGGCAGGGTCCATCATCTTCTCCCTGAGCAGAAATTGCTGGGGGCTGATCCTAGCTAACTATGGAGTATTTGAAACTAAAAGATGGAGCATTTGACCCCTGGAGATCCCGACACGCCAATGATTCCTCTCCCCTGTATCACATTTGTTTCGAGACTCTTAAAGAGGAGATCATCATTACCTCAGACACAAAGGGTTATTTCATGTGGTATGTCCTGAGAATATGGCTCATATGAACCATCATAATAAAATGAAGGTGCATTAAATGAAACATCATGTACAGAACAGAGAAGATGGATGGAGTACCGCAGAAAAGACTTAAGCAATATTCAAGTATACACTAAGTGGAAACATATGGCAAGGCGTTTTTTTTTCTTTTCAGTGTTTTTTTTTTTTTTAAGTAGTGTGGGGCTTTTAAATGACACTATACATTTATAACAGCTGCCTGTTGACCAGGAGTTATAGAGACCCTCCAATTAGAGGACGAGAACTCAGTGGCCACTGTTCCCCAAAATAGTCATGTCCATTGAAACCAATTTAAAGACACCTTTCAAAAAGTATCCATACAGGGCTTCCCTGGTGGCGCAGTGGTTGAGAATCCGCCTGCCGATGCAGGGGATACGGGTTCGTGCCCCGGTCCGGGAGGATCCCACATGCCGCGGAGCGGCTGGGCCCGTGAGCCATGGCCGCTGAGCCTGCGCGTCCGGAGCCTGTGCTCCGCAACGGGAGAGGCCACAACAGTGAGAGGCCCGCGTACCGCAAAAAAAAAAAAAAAAAAAAAAAAGTATCTATACAACTTTATGCACCTAAAATACAGTAAAATCTCATATGAGATATCAGAGTTCAGGCAGTTTGTTAGCCCTTATACTCAAATGAAAGATTATTTCTTTTAAATTCTCCAGGTAAAGCCCCATCTTGTCCCTATATCATAATTTAACTTTTAATATGAGTGAGAGTGAAAAGGGGACCTAAAAATAAAGTAAAAGGCATTCAGTGGGGTCTTAGTTCAAATCATGGGACAGCTCATCAAAAAGATATCATCAGTGAGTCGATTCAATTTTGCTTGGATTGAGTATTCCCCTTTAGGAAAAAGGAAAGATCTCTGGTTCCCGTTGCATCACCCAAAAAAGGGGATCCATTGAAATGTGAAAATAGTGAAATGTGGAAATAAACATATAGTTCCCAAATATTAACAGTGGCCATGGTCATGCGCCTGAGGTTTTCTTTTATCTTTTTTCCATCAAGTTTTTAATGCCCTTAATGACTTTTATTTAATAAAAGAAGTGGTAATTTAAGAAAAGAGAGAATGCTGCAGATACATGCTGGAAGGGGTGATTACAGAACTGGGTCTGTGATGTCTGAGCTAGACTTCCTGGTGGGCAGAAAAACTTTCCATCCCATTGCGTCAAAGGCCGAGTGAGGAGGTGTGAGTGGCTGGTCACACCAGAACACAATGCTTCTCTGCCGTGGCCACTTCTGCTTACACTGCATTCAGCACCACCTTCACTTCCATGGCCCAAGTCTCCCAAGACACTCATTCACAAGGTCACATCATTCAAAATCCTTTTCTGGTCTTCTTGTCATTCTTTTTGTCCAAGGTTTTTGGACTCAGAGCTTTGGTATGAAATTGAATCTTCATTTATTTCAGAATTTTTTCTTTACCCAGTGACAGAATATGATGAGGTAATGTTTTCTGGCAGGCTGACCCAAGATTTGAATCCTTAAAAGTGAAAAACATTGAGAGCTTAAAAAGCCAGTGTCAAATATTCTCTCAGTATTCTTGAGTAGACAGTGATGTTTTCCTAGTGTTAATTTCAGAGTGACAGAACTGTCATTATCCCTACCTGTCCCCACTGCAAAATTATAAATATATCAGTTATTCTCTATAACAATAGTAATGAACTCTAGTAATAATAAAAAAAAAAAAGACACCAGAAGACTGTCTTTCCCCCCAGAGACTATTTAGTAGGCTACTGTCTATCGGTCAGAACAAAAGCAGGCCAGAAAGGGGGTGGGGAATGACCCCAGAATCACTGGATGGTGAGAAAGGAGGCAAAGAGTGAAATGGTGTTGAAGGCACTTGACTAGTTTCCAAGGTGGAGGAGGTGGAGGAGGCGTCCTTGTGTAGGTTTCCTTAAACTAGAGCAGAACAGCACCATTGTCCCAGCCCTGACATATCAAGAAGATAAACTTTTTTTTTTTTTTTTTGCGGTACACGGGCCTCTCACTGTCGTGGCCTCTCCCATTGAGCACAGGCTCCGGACGCGCAGGCTCAGCGGTCATGGCTCACGGGCCCAGCCGCTCCGCGGCATGTGGGATCTTCCCGGACCGGGGCACGAACCCGTGTCCCCTGCATCGGCAGGCGGACTCTCAACCACTGCGCCACCAGGGAAGCCCAAGAAGATAAACTTTTTAAAGGATTCTTCTCATTCACAAAAACGGATGTGTTCTGAAGTGGTGGGACTCTGACATTTGTGATCCATAAACCACTTTCGCATGGCCCAGAACCTTCTCTGAAGTTTTATTTTGCATTAATTACAGTTTTATAATCACTTTCTAGAACTGCTCCTTTTGCACTCTTTGATGCACTTTCAGATATAAGGAGAAGTGGCATCTTTTCATTTATCTAAAGAAGGCATACATTTGTGATTTGCCTTCAGAAACAGCCTCTTCCCTTTCCCCATGTTCCATACTTTGGGGGTCCCTGTGGTTCTTAGAGAAGCAAGGAAATGACTCTCTTCCAGCCCAGAGCAGCTCTGACCTGGCATCTGGTCACCTCTATGCAGAAGGCCCCCTGAGGCCGGTGCTGGTGGGACAATGGTCCACAGCTTGAGATCACTTCAGGGGTACATGGAGAGGGAGGAAAGTTGTATAGACAAGAATGACTCAGTGACCAACAGCTTGGACACTGACAGATCAGAGGAAGGACCATGCCTTGCTCAGCCAGCTCCTCCTTGTAGATAACATTAGAAGCAACCTCCTCTGTCAGTCTCACCCAAATATTGGCTGTGACTGTTCAGCTGGCATCTCCCTTTCTAAATCCCCTACAGTTTCCCTTCCCTTCCTACTGGTTTCTCTTTTTGGTTTGGTAAGTTTTCCCTCCTACTAATTTACCAACCTGGAGAGATGAGGGTTCTGAATTTTCTTACTTCATACTTAGTTCATTCTTACAATGGAACTATGAAGAAGTGCTCTCGTTGGAAGGATGGTCCTCTACTTGAGCAGAGTAACTCAGTACTCTCTCCTTCAGCTCCAATAAGGCTGATCCAAACTGGGAGGTCATCAGTGAAACTTAGTTCAAACACTTCAAGAATCATCATCATCATCATGACCATCATGACCAAAATGACCAAAAATGTTTTAATTTTTTAGGAGGCCTTTGCCTAAAACGAAATAATTTTTATTATTTTCATTGTGTGTTGGATTCGTTCAACCAGAGTGATCAAACAGAATATTAAAAGAGTGTCTGAGGGGCTTCCCTGGTGGCACAGTGGTTAAGAATCTGCCTGCCAATGCAGGGGACACAGGTTTGAGCCCTGGTCCGGAAAGCTCCCACATGCCGCGGAGCAACTAAGCCCATGTGCCACAACTACTGAGCCTGCGCTCTAGAGCCCGCGAGCCACAGCTACTGAGCCCGCATGCTACAACTACTGAGCCCACATGCCACAACTACTGAAACCCACGCACCTAGAGCCCATACTCTGCAGCAAGAGAAGCCACCGCAATAAGAAGCTCGCACACCGCAACAAAGAGTAACCCCTGCTCACCGCACTAGAGAAAGCCCGTGCACAGCAATGAAGACCCAACACAGCCAAAAATAAATAAATAAATAAATAAATAAAAAGAGTGTCTGAAAATCAGGCAAGACTAGGGAAACAGATATGAATTACCTAAAGGAGATAATGGCTAAAAATTACAGTATTATGGATTATTTGTTTAATCTCAAATGTAGATATATATCAAATATATTCCAAATTTCAGTTGAGTGTTGGGTTACTGAAGGTAAACGGAAACCACACCTCCACCCTTCCCCTTTGAGTTTTAAACTCTGGTGCATAAACTATGTTCTCATCTCCACCTGCTCCTGCCAACAGTGAGGTTGAATGCTGTCTAACAATATGGCCAGGGCCCCTGCCTCTGGAGTAGTTTCTAAGGTAATAAAAAACCATCTACTGTGTCAATAGCCTTTGAAAGGTGACCTGTGTCAATACAGATTCCAGGTTATCTCTGGCCTGAGCAAGTCTAAAAAACAAATAGGATCTCCTTTTTCAAGGAGTATGAACTTTTGGAATTTTCCTTTCATTCCTATAGAAGATATTGCCCTTTTGGTCAGGTCATGTATGGTAATTCTATCCAAAGCTCAAAGAAGTCGTGTCTACATGATTGACGACCTCCTTGACAGCAGTAGGTTGAAATCACTGTTGTTTTTTATTGACTGAAGATTGTGTCGACACACTTTGAAAATGGACTTAAGGTGATCTAGATAGTAATCAGCCTCTGATTTAGGCTACAGCTCCTCATAGAACCGTTCTGTTCATGAGAAGAACTCTTTTGCTTCTCTTCACTTTTCGCTCAACCACCTTTTTTCCTCCGTGTTCCTCTCCCTTGCCCCCAATTCCCTATCTAGGCCAGTAAATGCCCTACTTCAAAGTTTCAGAAAATGGGCTTGCATTCCATTCCCTCTGCAGAGTGTCTCAGTGCCCCACCCTGAGCGCAGGCTTATGTTATTCACAAGAACATAAAGGATTATGAGATGTCCTGGCACCATCCTGCCTAATACTCCTCAGACCCATGCATCTCTTTTTTTTTTTTTTAGTTTAATTTATTGAAGTATAGTTGATTTACAATGTTGTGTTAATTTCTACTGTACAGCAAAGTGATTCAGTTATACATATAATATGTTCTTTTTCGTATTCTTTTCCATTATGGTTTATCACAGGGTATCGAATATATCAATAGTTCCCTGTGCTATACAGTAGGACCTTGTTGTTTATCCAGTCTATATATAGTAGTTTGCATCTGCTAATCCCAAACTCCCAATCCATCCCTCCCAGCACCCCCTTCTTGGCAACTGCAAGTCTGTTCTCTATGTCTGTGAGTCTGTTTTTTTTTGTTTGGTAGATAATTTCATTTGTGTTACATTTTACATTCCACATATAAGTGCTATTATATGGTATTTGTCTTTCTCTTTCTGACTTACTTCACTTAATATGATAATCTTGAGGTCCATCCATGTTGCGGCAAATGACATTATTTCATTCTTTTTTATGGCTGAGTAGTATCCCATTGTATACGTGTACCACATGTATACATGTATACTTTTTTATCCATTCATCTGTCGATGGACATTGAGGTTGCTTCCATGTCTTGGCTGTTGTAAATAGTGCTGCTATAACACTGAGGTGCATGTAGCTTTTCGAATTAGTTTTCTCTGGATATGGACCCATGCATCTCTTGGTTCAGATCCTGCTCTTCCTTCCCACAGCACATAAATCTGGCAGCTTTAAAAAAATCATTTTCCTCATAAAATGACACAGGGGACAGAGGAGTTCAACTCCACTCCCATTTATGAAAGTATTCCTAAAGTATTCAAAACTTTGTGACGAATCTACACTATACCGTGTGACTAACGTATGAACAGAAAGCTCCTTGGAGATTAAACCAGTCTCTCCTGGGCAATTTGCACAAATTTAGGGAGGGAAGCCCTAGGTTAAAAGATGCATGGACATATCGATGGTGCCACCTTTCCTCTTTTTTCTGTGATTCTCCCAGCCGAGGTCAGTACCCCTCACATCCCTTCTCTTTAGTGCCCTGTACACTTTTATCCTTTTGCCTCCCTGATTCCCATCAAAATTTAACCTTCCCATATCCCTTTCTCCAAATTTAACAATCCTGAGTGCTCTTTTCCCTGGCCTCAAAAAGGGTAGATAAGTATGCTGAGTCACTGGGTGCCAGTACCTAGGGAATTTCTCTCCTGGATTCTCCTGCATCCATTTTAAATGGGGTCTCTGTGAGGTGCTCCCTGCCATTTACTGTGTGTGTGGCCCTGGAGAAGGGCCTTAGCCTTCAAGAGCATCCATCTCTTTATCTTTGAAATGGGAATAGTAATACCTATTTCACAAGGTTGTGGTGAGGCTTTAGGATAACATAAGTAGGCTTGGATAAACCATGGCTATTATAACAGTGACCACCCTGTGCCCATTAGATGGACTTTTAAGCTTGTTCACAGGATACGAATAGGACTGTAACATTCATCGGGCTTAATGTGGTACTTGACAAATGTTTCAGCATGTTCCTAGGAAGCAGGGTCTGCTTCTTCGTGCCTTTATTTTACAGATACTCTGGCAGACCTTCTGTGGGCCAGGCCCTGGGTGATGAAGGAAACAGTGGTCAGCAGAGAGCTTTCAGTATAGTAACAAAGAGAGGGACAAATACACAAATACACAATGGTAAAGGTGAAAGAGGAAAAGAGTAGGACATGAGAGAGATTACCAGAGGGGCATAATTGAGACCGGAGGTGAGCAGGAAAACCTCCCTGAAAAAGGGACTGAGCAAACCATGAGGTGTGAACAGAATTTAGCCAAGCAAGGTTTGGGGGAAGCGTGTTCCAGGCAGAACACGTGCAAAGTCCATGAAGTAGAGATGGCCATGAAGTGGTGATGACCATGGAGTTGAAAGGAAACTGCAGGACCAGCAGGTGGGGAGAAAGGGGAGCAGGAGGTGAGACTGATCATTCAGGGCCTTGTCGGCCACATCAGTACTTTTTGTTATTGAAGTACAGTTGATTTACAATGTTGTGTTAGTTTCAGGGGTACATCACAGTGATTCAGTTATGTATATGTTTGTGCGTGTGTGTGTGTATGTGTGTATTCTTTTTCAGATTCTTTTCCCTTATAGGTTATTACAAAATATTGAGTATAGTTCCCTGTGCTACATGGTAGGACCTTGTTATTTATCTGTTTTATATATAGGAGTGTGTATATGTTAATCCCCAATTCTTAATTTTTCCCTCCCCCTTTCCCCTTTGGTAACCATAAATTTCTTTCCTATGTCGGTGGGTCTATTTCTGTTTTGTAAATAAGTTCATTTGTATCTCTCTTTTCTTTGATTCCACATGTAAGCAATATCATATGATATTTTTCTTTCTCTGTCTGACTTACTTCACTTAGTATGATCATCTCTAGGTCCACCCATGTTGCTGCAAATGGCATCATTTCATTCTCTTTATGGCTGAGTAATATTCCATTGTATAAATATGCCACATCTTTTTTATTCGCTCATCTGTCAATGGACATTTAGGTTGCTGCCATGTCTCGGCTGTTGTAAATAGTGCTGCTATGAACATTGGGGTGCATGTGATCTTTTCGAATTATACTTTCTCTGGATATGTGCCCAGGAGTGGGATTACAGGATCATATGGTAACTCTGTTTTTAGCACATTGGTATTTTGGATCTCAGCAGTGAGGTGCATTGGAAAGAGGAGCAAGCGAGGTCTCAGAGAGACTAGTTAGGAGGCAGGGGATGATGAACTGGACTACCTGGGGGAAGAGGATCTTTGCCTTTTGCTCATGTCCTGGGTGGACCAGAGTCCCTTGGAAAACTTGCCTTCCTCACAAAAGGCAAAGAACCTCTTGGAGGTAAAGAACTTGGTGTTGTGTATAAAGGTGGTGCCTTGGAGGCCTTTGCATCCATACCTCCTACTGAGCCAGGAGGTGAAGGCTGTGCCTGAGTTGCTCTGTTTCCTATGGTCCAGGCAGCCTCCTGGCCCTAAGCTCCCAGTCCTTCTGAATCAGGTGAACAGGAAGAGGACTTTTTCCACATAGCAGCTAACATTCCCAAACTTCCCTTGCCAAACCAGCAAATAGAGTTCCTTATACAGGATAGCCTTACTGAGTTGGATTTAAATTAAAGTAGGGGAAGAGAGAGCACAAGGAAAACTGACCAAAAGCCCAACTTGTCAGTGTCTCAGTGGCCTTCTCATTGCTGGCAGGTACATGTAATCACCTGCTCCCAAGCATTCTCTGCCCCCTGTTGAGTGGGCCCTGGGTGAAAGGCTGATCACTTGGGGAGGACATGGAGAGCAGGTCATGCAGCCAAGGGAGACACAGTCCAAGCTAGTTTCAAAGGTCCCATCAACCCATAGGAATGGGGGAGCCTGGGGCCAGAAGAGTGTACAAGAAGTAAGAAATGCAGAAAGCCAGTTGCAGCAACATAACCTGGGAGGAGGCCAAGAAGGATTCCAGAGTCAGAGGTCCATGCCGACACCTGGGTGACCTCTTGCTGTCCTGGTAAGGGCTTGTGCAACTGGGAGGGACCGTATAAATTGACAGAAATGCAGCAGGCCGTGCCACTGCCGGTTTCTCCAAGTGGAGGTCTCTACTGAGTCCACTTCCACTGAACAAATAAAATGCACTGGTCATTAGCAACATCCTTTATTTACAATTAAGGTGTTGAAATCTGCAAAAGCGCTTCTATATTTTATATCCTGCCTCTTTCCAAAGGATTTAAGATATAATTTTTTTTTTTCCTCTTTATGATTCATGCTATACTCTCACTAAATATCAGCCTAACAAACCATTTCTTCCCAGATCCTACAGAACGTAAGCTCAGACCAGCCTGGGAAGAATTATCACAAATATTTAATTAATGGGCCAGAATTGGTGAGGTGTTTCATGCACCATGGAGATGAGGCATTTTGATACTGGGTCATGATCCCATTTCAGATCCAACTCTATGCGGTCTTGTAATTAGGAAGAGTATTGGGGCCCAGTGGAGGCCTGAAACCAATTTTCAGGTTAGATAACTTAAATTAATGCTTTTTACTCCTAAGTGAATCCCAGATTTTGAGTGCTATAAATTTTTCATTTCTATGTCTGGCCGATCGCAAACATCAGCCATGACCTTTCAGGGCACTCTGGCAGTATCCTAGCAGCCCTCACCTGAAAAGTGGATGAGTCCAGGAGAATGTCAGAGGCCCCTTGGAGTCAGCTGGGCAAGGATCGGCTTGTGTAAATTTGGAGCGGGTAGCCAACAGCATGGTCAAAATTTAAGAGTCATCCCAGAGCCCAGCGTGCTCCAGCAGGTCACCACGATAGCCTGCCACAGCACCTCAAATGCCCAGTATTGGGGCCACCCCTTTAGAGTAAAACTCTGTCTCAGGAGTTTTCCTATAGGAGTTACATTATTAAGGTTAGAGGTTCAGCTGATCTAGCAAATCCCAAAACAATACAGGATAGAACTCTTTTTCTCACATGTAACCTTCTGAGGATAAGCTGTCCAAAGTCAATATGGTGGCTTCATGCTGTCAGGGGACCAGGCTCCTTCTGTCTTGTGTCTCCACTATCCCAAGAGTGTAGCTTTCATCTGCATAGTCCAAAAAAAAGAAAAGGGGAAGGTACGCCTCTTCCTTTTAAGGCACAACCTAGAATTTGTACACATCATTTCTCACATCCAACTGTTCAGAGTATAGGTTACTTGGCCACACCTGGACACAAAGGAAGCCACACCCACCTGCGAATTCATGCACCACACTAGGTCAGCATCACTTACCACCTCTTGAGCCAACTTATGCAAGGGAGGCTGGGAAACGTAATCTTTACTATATTGTCCTGTGCCCAGTGAAATGCCAGGGTTCACCTGCTGGAGGAAGAAAGTGAAAATGGATATGGGAGACAATTAACCATTTCTATTTACGGTGTATACTTGTGGACATGGAAAGAAAGTGCCTATTAAGGAATAAACTTTCATTGTGGACCCAGCACATGGATCACACTAGAGACTTGTCACATACAAAGCATAGAGGACTGAAAGGCAAAGGCACTCAGGACAAGCAAGTTTTGATTAGAAGGAAGAGTGGGGATATATGGAACCCTTCTCTAGGAAGAGCAGCTAGAGGGCACTGAAATTCTGAGGAAGTTAAAAACAGAGACATAGAGAGCTGGAAGAGAATGGTGGAAGTGGGGAGGTATCAGGACCCAAAGCAGATTCTCAAATGTGTAATATTACTGGTGGCCAATTCTTTAAGTAGCCATGCTTCTTGAATCCTCCTGCCCTAGATTCATTCCCATCTAAAAACACATGTTGCTCAAAAGAAAGAGTTCGGCATTAAACAGAGCTGGAGTTATAGCTGTGCTCCATCATTAACTTGCAGAGAGACCCTGGACAAATTACTTAGCCTTTCTGAGCCCACTTATACATTTTTGAATCATGGTAATAATATTAACCAACAGTGCAATTAGGTGCACAAAATGAGATGAGGTATATAAAACAATTAGTACCAAGCCTGGCTCGGTGAATGGTAGATGCAATTAGTATGAAACTGTTCACCTCATAACAGGTCACTGGTCCCTCAAATAAGGAGCTTAGCCATTATGACAGGGTCATGGGATAGAAAAATGGTGCATGTGTGAGATGCTGAGAACCTAAAGGACACATACCCATGTCTCACTGGCAACAATATAGCAATCACAAAAGCAAAATATTCTTTATTTTTTAATTAATATTCTCTCCACTGGGGAAAGCACTTTGATAGCTACAGGCATGGGAAAAGAATACGCCCTAAAGATGGGATTCCTCACATTGTGCAAAAGAAGAAAACAAACCTTCATCTATGAGCTTCTATCTATGGAGCAGGATGAGGCCGGAGCTATGCATGAATAAGTATGAATAAGTAATTTCATAATTTTATGAATAAGTAATTTCATAATTTTACATTTCACATCCAAGCTAAATAATACTCTTGGCTAAGCAAACTCAGTTTATCTTCTGGCACCATTGTTTTAAGGCAAATACCTCAACATAAATAAAATAATAAATAGAAAGACTATATTAATGATAGTTCTAAGTACTCAGAGTCATTTAACTGGGATTATGGACAAGGACAGGGAAAATATACTCAAGATTGTTAACTGGAAGAGACAGAAAGGGAGAGAAGGAAGGATGTGAGTAAAATTAGTTCATCCTGGGTCACACTTTCACTCACTCAGCATGACCATGCCACATTGTTTTTCTAAATCTTAGAAAAGTGCATGAAAGCAACATTATTACTGAGAACCATCCAAAATGTCATCCAGGCTTTTTGGAGAAATAATTGCTGCGCTGCTTAGCAGGACCCATGGAGAGTACATTGAACTGGATGCCACCAATGATGAGAGGATGGTCAATACCAATGGCTGGTTTTTAGAAAGGCAAATCTAAGAAACAATATTTAGGGCATGTTACACCAGGTCAGACCATTCAGCACCATTTGCTTCCTCTTGAATCAACAAATGTTTTTAATTAGTTCCATCTCTGAAGTGTATGACCCGTGGAATCGCTGCATATATCTTCATCTTACTACCCTGAACACTCTGAATTTTGAGTCCCTTTGGCCACCTGATCACTTTTCCTGAATCTCCTTTCTCCAATCCTATTCTTTTTTTTAATCTTTTTTAAAAATTTGTCAGTTAGAACTAGACGGGTGCAGACATAATATGCCAGGGTTTTATATAATGATGGGACATAAATACAGTTCCTTATGTCACCATGTATGCTTTTGTCTTTGTTGACTGCAATGGTATATTGACCTTCCCCAGGAGCCATTAGAGAGAGTCCTTCTCTACTTGGACTTACTAATTCATTCATTTGCATGGCAAGTAATTCATTGTAACTTTGGACATAGGTTAGACATGGGCACTTAGCAACCTTTCATGGAACCTTGGGACAGAGTTTATTCATCCGCATTTGGTGGCAAGATAAAGACTACTTTATCTTACTGTGTTTCCTCTCTGTCAGGGTACTTATTAAAATATTTTTTAAAGATGTTCATGTTGGGGCTTCCCTGGTGGCGCAGTGGTTGAGAGTCCGCCAGCCAATGCAGGGGACACGGGTTCGTGCCCTGGTCCGGGAAGATCCCACATGCCGCGGAGAGGCTGGGCCCGTGAGCCATGGCCGCTGAGC
>NC_041225.1:83876525-83888654 GCF_002837175.3 Physeter macrocephalus
ATGCCGTGGAGTGGCTGGGCCCGTGAGCCATGGCCTCTGAGCCTGCACGTCTGGAGCCTGTGCTCCGCAACGGGAGAGGCCACAACAGTGAGAGGCCCGCGTACCGCAAAAAAAAAAAAAAAAAAAAAAAGATGTTCAGGTGGGAATGATAATTGGCACATATGTGTTCCACTTCACTGCAGAAGCAGGGGAGACCTTTCAACCTTGAGCTACCCACTGGCAGCATGGGAGTAGGTGATAGGATGTCTCAGGCCCAGCTCATATAAGTAAGCTCACACAAGTGTGTAAACAGGCAAAATCCCTTCAATATTTCAACATCATTCCCAGGCTTCTCCCAATTCAGCCTTTTCTCATCACCATACCAGCCTACATTTCATAATGAATAATGCAGAGTAATAACAAGAGAACAAAAAGGGAAATTTGTGATGGTTTCCTTTGGGGTTATATCTTTCTCTCATCCAGTGAGCTTATCTTTCTCCTGGGGACCCTTGATTCTAGCCATGTGAAGTCCTAGCCAATCAGGCAATAGGCAATGAGTAGAGCACAGATCGGGATACTTACCAACCTTTGAAGAGTGCCAAGTTCAGAGTCCAAAAAAAAGAGAAACCCACAACAACTCCTGTGCTCAGCTCCACAAACCAGGAATGGCCCTACTAGGCAAAGGGATGAGTTATTTCAGTATTGTTCTGTAACAAACCACTCTAAACATAGTGGTTTACAATGGAATATTTCACAAAACTACAACAAATAATTCTAAAATTTGTATGGAACCACGAAAGACCCCAAATAGCCAAAATAACCTTAAAAAAGAAGAATAAAGCTGCAAGCATCACATTCTCTGATTTCTACAAAGCTATACTACAAAGCTATCATAACCAAAACGATTGTATTGGCACAAAAACAGACACATAGATCAATGGAACAGAATTGAGAGCCCAAAAATAAACCCACACATATATGGACAATTAATCTATGACAAAGGAGAAAAAAACATGCAATGAGGAATGGACAATCTCTTCAACAAATGGTATTGGGAAAACTGGACAGTCACATGCAAAAGAACAAAACTAGACCACTATCTTACGTTATACACAAATATTAACTCGAAATGGATTAAAGACTTGAACATAAAACCTGAAATCATAAAATTCCTGGAAGAAAACATAAACAGTAACCTCACTGACATCAGTGTTAGCAATGTTTTTGTGGATCTGATTCCAAAGTCAAGGAAGACAAAAGCAAAAATAAATAGGACTACATCAAACTAGAAAGCTTCTGTACCATGAAGGAAACCATCATCAAAACGAAAAGGCAACCTACTGAATGGGAGAATATATTTGCAAATCATATATCCAATAAGGGATTAATATCCAAAATATATAAAGACTCATAGAACTCAACAACAACCAAAAAAAACCAAACAACCCAATTTTTAAAATGGGCATAGGATCTGAATAGACATTTTTCTGAAGAAGACATACAGATGGCCAACAGGCACATCACTAGTTATCAGAGAAATTCAAATCAAAACCCCAATGAGATATCACCTCACACCTGTTAGAATGGCCATTGTGGAAAAGACAAGAAATAACAAAAGTTGGAGAGGGTGTGGAGAAAAGGGAACCCTCATGCACTGTTGGTGGGAATGTCAATTGGTACAGCCACTATGGAAAACCGTATGGAGATTCCTCAAAAAATTAAAACTAGAACTACCATATGACCCAGCTATTCCACTTCTGGACACTGATTCAGAAAGATATACACACCCTTATGTTCATTGAAGCATTTTTTCCCATAGCCAAGGTATGGAAAAAGCCTAAGTGTCTATCAATGGATAGATGGATAAAGAAGATGTGGTGTGTGTATATCTACTCAGCCATAAAAAAAGAATGAAATCCTGACATTTGCAACAATGTGGGTGGACCTTGAGGGTATTATGCTTAGCTAATAAGTCAGAAAGAGAAAGACAACTACTGTATGTTATCACTCATATATGGAATCTAAAAAACAAAAAACAAACTCATAGGTACAGAGAACAGATTAGTGGTTACCAGAGGGGAAAGAGGTTGGTGGTGGACAAAACGGATGAAGGGGATCAACTGTATGCTGATGGATGGTAACTAGACTTGTGGTGGTGATCACTCTGTAGTGTAAACAGATGTTGAACTATAAGGCTGTATTCCTGAAACTTGTATAATAAGATAAGTAAGTAAATACATCATAGTGGTTTAAAACAATACTTTGCTATTTCTCTCACAGTTCTGTGGGTTGACCTGACTTGCCTGTATAATTCTCACTTGGGGTCTGGTCTCTCATGCAGTCAGATGGTGGCTAGGACTGGAGTCATCGGGGGTGTATTGGGCTAGACATCCAAGAGGGCTTCTTCACTCACCTGTCTGTCCTCGGTGCTCTCCACATGGTCTCTCTTTACAGTAGAGTAGCCTGGAACTCTTACACCGAGTCTCAGGGCACCAAAAACAAGAAAAAGAAATTTCCAGGCCTTTTAGCGTCAGTCTCAAAGCTAGTACAACATCACTTACATCATATTTCATTATTCAAAACTATCACAAGCCAGATTCAAGGGAGTGGAGAAATAGACTCTTCCTCACCAGGGGGAGTGGCCCATACTCACAGGAGGGAAGGAATTGATGGCAGCCATTCCTGCAGGCAAGCTACCACCGAACAGGGAGAGAGAATTATTTGGAACAGAAGATCTTCTCTCTGCCCATACTGCTCTGAGAGAGGCCCCCTCCCCTGCTGCTCTTGGGTGGCCCAATGACTAAAGCAGCAAAGTAAAATTTGAGCAAATACAATTGTTTAAAATTGGGGTATAGAGGAATTAATAAACCCACACCACTCCTAGACTTCAACAGATCAAGCTGATGGAAAATAAATAAAAGATACAGAGGCTTTAACTAATCTAATAAAAATAGATTTTTGGATATTTATTTAACAGTGCACCCATCAAATAGAAAATTCACATTAATTTTTAAATTTGTAAAAAAAATACTATAACTTAGGCAACAAAGAAAACCAGAAAAAGGAGAAAAAAGTATAATTTTTACAGACCACGTTTTCCCACCACCTCACCACCAAAAAAACAAACCATGCCTGGAAGTTAGCCATAAGGGATTAAACATTTTTTTAAAGCCCTTAGAAGTTTTTAAACACGCTCATAAATTACTGTTGAGTCTAAGAGGAAATCAACACTACAATTACTGGGTTTCTAGAAAATAATTATGATTAGAGCACCACAATAAAAATTTATGGGAATTGGAAAAAAATCATAGCCTTAATTTTTTTCATTATTAAAATGAAAACAATGAGCTAAGCATTCAGTTAAAACTTAGAAAAGAATATGAAACAAATCTACAAAAACAGAACTAAGGAATCTATGAACATAAGAACAAATTAATGAAAACCAAGCAAAAAGAGTAGAGCTGAGAAATAAGTCTTAAAGAAAATTTCTTTGGAAGTACCAATATCATTGACAAATCTCTGAAAGTCAAAAAAAGTCAGCACATGTAAATATGTATATCATTGATAATGACAAAAGGGTATTTATCATCACAAATAAAGATATTTGTTCAATTGTAAGAATTTCCTGTGTACAAAGTACAGGGCTATGCAAAGGATTAAAAAATCTTATGAAGTGAATGATTTTCTAAGAAAGGATAAACTGTGGAAATGGACTCAAGTACAAAGCCTGAAGAGGTCAATATCTGTGGCAAAAACTTTTTTTTTTGTGTGGTATGCGGGCCTCTCTCTGCTGCGGCCTCTCCCGTTGCGGAGCACAGGCTCCGGACGCGCAGGCCCAGCGGCCACGGCCCACGGGCCCAGCCGCTCCGCGGCATGTGGGATCCTCCCAGACCGGGGCGCGAACCCGGTTCCCCTGCATCGGCAGGCAGACGCGCAACCACTGCGCCACCAGGGAAGCCCCGGCAAAAACTTTTAAAGGCATCGAAGAGCTGCACGCAAGAAAACCAGCATGTCCAGAAAGATTTTGAGAGAATTTTCTCATGCTTTTAGAACTAATAACTCTTTTCTTTTATTAATTTTTATTGGAATATGGTTGCTTTACAATGTTGTGTTAGCCTACACTGCACAACAAAATGAATCAGCCATAGACATACAGATATCCCCTCCCTTTTGGGCTTCCCTCCCATTTACGTTACCACAGTGCATTAGGTAGAGTTCCCTATGCTATACAGTATGTTCCCATCAGTTGTCTATTTTATACATAGTATCAATAATGTATATGTGTCAGTCTGAACTAATAACTCTTAAGCTATTTCACAAATATAGAACATGTGCAAAAGATGAAAATCTTCCCAATTCCTTTTGTGAAAGTTAGCATTACCTTGATGACAAAAAGAGCAACAAAAAAAGTGGCCCGGGCTTCCCTGGTGGCGCAGTGGTTGAGAATCCGCCTGCCGATGCAGGGGACGTGGGTTCGTGCCCCGGTCCGGGAAGATCCCACGTGCCGCGGAGCGGCTGGGCCCGTGAGCCATGGCCGCTGAGCCTGCGCGTCCGGAGCCGGCGCTCCGCAACGGGAGAGGCCACAGCAGTGAGAGGCCCGCATACCGAAAAAAAAAAAAAAAAAAAAAAAAAAAAAGTGGTCCATCTCACATATGAAATTGGGTGCAAAGATCCTAAATCAAAGATTAACAATTGATTCTAGAACTTTTCAGAAGTTATTTTAGAAATGTGAGGAAAGTTAGAAATTAAACAGACTCAATGCCCAATAAGGAATTTAATAACTGCATTTGGTATTTCCATGTCACAGAAGATTATGCAACCATTGAAAATAATATTGAAAATGGTAAGGGAGGGACTTCCCTGGTGGTCCAGGGGTTAAGAATCCTCCTCCCAGTGCAGGGGATATAGGTTCGATCCCTGGTGGGGGAACTAAGATCCCACGTGCCGCGGGGCAACTAAGCCCGCGTGCTGCAACTACTGAGCCCGCATGCTCTGGAGCCTGTGCGCCACTACTAGAGAGAAGCCCACGCGCCGCAACAAAGAGCCTGCTCGCCTCAATGAAAGATCCCGCGTGCCACAACTAAGACCTGATGCAGCCAAATAAATAAATAAATTGCAGGAAAACATAAAATCTATTTTAAAAAAATACAAAATGCGGGGGGAGAAATGGTCACAGCATTTTATTTAAAAACTTTGATACAGAATGATCCCATTTTTGTACATATATGGGCCACTCTGTGTGTGTGTTGGGGGGTGGAGGTGGGCAGGGAGGTGATCTGAAAGAACGAGCACAAAATGTTAACTCTCTGAGTGTAATCATTGAAATTCTTCCCTCCTCCTCTTCTCTCTCCTTCCTTTGTGCATTTTCCAAATTTTCCACAAAGAAAATGTAGAACTTTGTAATCAGATTAAAAAGGGGGAATTTTGTTCTTAAATATGTCTTATCTCAATAGTAGTTCTTAACAAACCCTGTGTTTACAAGTGTCCCACTAAAGATGTGCCATTTTTATTTCTACCCTTTCATTTTTCTAGTTTCCTCTTGTTACCAAATATTTCCTTCATGCTTTCATCTTACCCTCAATTTTGGCATCCAAAGAAGTTATTATGGAGAGCAAGCCAGTGTGTGTGTCAGCAAAATGAATCAAATAACTAAAGAAATTGACCTTGGATCCTTTTGCATGAAGAGCACATAAAAGGAAGGCTATTATATGAGATTTATAGACAGGGCAAGTGTGTGGTGGAGAAAAGGGAGCCGAGAAGGATTCTGGCATCACCATTCACAGCACACCCTTCTCTTTGCCCTCAATTCTGGCTTTGGGAATGAGGAAAAAGGCAAGACAGCTGTCTCTGTGCCACTTTGTCCCTGTCGTAGACTTGGGCCTATGAATGAATGCTGTTAAATGAATAGCCAGAGTATGGTGTCTTCATTTCTAGTGATGGACCAAAGCTGAAGTGTGTCATTCAATAAAAGAAAACAGCATGGAATGGCAGAAAGAAATACCAAGGGAGCAGGGCCGATTTGTGCTGAGGAACTTGGATATTTTCCTGTAGAAGGTGGGGAGGGGAGACATTGAAGAATTTAAGCAGGAAGACAACATTGAATGTGTGTCTATGTCTATGCATATATATATGTAAATTTTTATATATACAGGCATATATACATCTTATATATACTTCTATGTATCCATGTGCATGCAAACGTGTATATCTGTGTGCACGCATTTTATTTATGTATGTGTGTACATATATACATTTTATATGGAAACCAAAATATCACTGGAAAAGAGAAAGGCTGAAAGCAGGAAGACTGGTATACTTAGAAGTTACAGAGGATGAGCAACAGCGAGGGTGTGGAAGAATGAATGGAGAGGAAAGATCTTTAAGAGAGAGAATCAGAACTCTGCTTCCCCCTGATTGTGGCAGAAGATGGCCACCCCCCAGTTTCCACTTACATCCCCTCTATTCAAGGGATCAACCCTAACTGACTGATTACCTGCAAACTCAGTCATAATTCCAAACTCCCAGAAGAGAGAATCTGACCGGTCTACCTCAGATTAGGCGTCCACCCCCTGGTCCAGTCAACTACAGCCAAGGCCAGAGTCACAGAACACAAATACGGTTGCTGAGGTCCATTTATTTGTGGGATGTTGGACTGCTGTCCAACTCCACCTCTGGACTATATTCTTCATGAGGGCCGGGAATGTGTTTGGTTGCTCAGCGCTGTCTGTGGCACCTTATAAGGTGTCCAGGACATAGTTGGCACTCAAAAACCATTTGTCAAAAGGATGATTGCACAAATGACTTAACAAATGAAGAGAAGAATCAGACAGAAGAAACAGCATGATGGAGTCATCCTATCCGGCCCTCCATCCATTCATTGTTCATGTGTCTCATTTATCACCAGAGCACCTACTTCAGCAGAATTAGGCCAGTTGCTTCAACACGTCAATGAGCTTTTGTGGTCTAGCTTGAGAACCAACCCCCATTTACAAGAGTGATGTAAGTTAGAAATTGTGCTCCTAATTCTAAACAACTGACATAAAACAAACTTTGGAAACCGAATCCACTTAACATGAGAAATACCTCCAAACAAGACAATCAAGGGGAGAACTAGGCCAGAGAGTAAAGGTATTTGTCGGAAGAAACTTGGCAGACCTGTTCTTTTTCCATCTGATTATTTTCATATTCTTCCTGTGAAATCCAATTTCCTTAAGTGACCTCTGTTCATAGGAAACTATTTGGTTTAATCTGTGGAAGCCATGGCATATTTTTAACCACCTCTGAAGGCCAGCTCCCTCTCCATTGAGTGTGCCTGATACCCAGACAGATGTTTTATAACACTCAGCACACATGAGCTCACCACTGGCGAGTCTTTTGCACGCAATCAGCCCTCAGCTCTTCTCACATTTCCCCTATCATCCCACAAACCCAAATTCAGAACTCACAGGCAAGCCTGAATACTTACCATGGTAACAAAAGAGCAGAACATGGAGAATCCAATTTTGAATTTTCAACTTATTAATGTTTTGTAAATCTGATGGCCAGCTGGAAAATATGCAATACAAAGAGTTAGCCAAACTAAGTAGTATATAAAATGATGTGCAGGGCTTCCCTGG
This sequence comes from Physeter macrocephalus, assembly GCF_002837175.3. Classification (NCBI taxonomy): domain Eukaryota; kingdom Metazoa; phylum Chordata; class Mammalia; order Artiodactyla; family Physeteridae; genus Physeter; species Physeter macrocephalus. The sequence goes on from NC_041225.1 coordinate 83,884,121, forward strand.
TGGTGCAGTGGTTAAGAATCCGCCTGCCAATGCAGGGGACACGGGTTTGAGCCCTGGTCCAGGAAGATCCCACATGCCATGGAGCAACTAAGCCTGTGCGCCGCAACTACCGAGCCTGCGCTCTAGAGCCCGCAAGCCACAACTACTGAAGCCTGCGCGCCTAGAGCCCGTGCTCCACAACAAGAGAAGCCACCACAATAAGAAGCCCACGTACCACAACGAAGAGTAGCCCCCGCTCACTGCAACTAGAGAAAGCCCGCGCGCAGCAACAAAGACCCAACACAGCCAAAAATAAACTTATTTAAAAAAAAAAAAAAAAAGATGTGCAAACTGGCTGCCCCCAAAGAATTCAGATTAAAGTATCCAAGTTAAAGTGTTCCAAAGCAATTGGAATTCTGATAGAATTTTAAAATATTGGGGCTGAAGGGTCCTTGGTCTAGCTAGCACAACAATTTTGTTTCAGATGAAGATGAAGAAGCTGAGACCCACAGAGAGCAAGAGACTTAGGGTGTCACACACTAGAGGCAGCACTGCAGGTAGAAGTCTGCCTCCCAGCCCAGACCCGCAGGGCAGACAGACCACGGTCCCACACCCCCAGTTTCCTGACTGTTCTCCTTGGATCATCAGTGTCTGCAATTCAAAGCTGGGAAGAAGCCAGAACCTAGTCAATAAGATCTTTCATCCTGACTACACCATGATCGTTTCAAAGTGTGTCCCCTCCAGTTTAGATAAAGAGTTTTGTTGAAGAACAACTTCCTTTGATAAATCAATAAAAAGTAACCCAAATTTTTAAAGGTACCATGTCAAAACTTCAAGTGTGGAAATCAAGGGAAGCACACAGGATTCTCTCCACCCCTACCCTAAGAGTCTAGAGAATGGTCCAAAGAGACGATGACTGAGGAGATGTAAACACACAGCCGTGAGTTCATGAACCTTTCATCCTCTGAGAACCTAAACCTGCAGGAAAATCTGAGCTTCCTACGAAGGCTTGCTCCACCTCAGAGACCCTCAAAGGTGTGAGCAGTATTCTTTGAGTGCCAACTTCAACTCGAACCTACTGCAGCTATGAAGATCTCAAAAGGAGAAGACCCAGACGGTGCCTCAGAAATAATCCCCCAGCCATTGGGGAACAAAGTTTATACTGAGAAGACTACCAAGTGGCAGAGTGTAGTCTTCAATAAACAGATATTTGTGGAGAGCTTAGGATGGGCTAGGGTGGACACCCCACAACAAGGAGCAAGAATTTAATTGAAAAATAGAGCCCGCAAGCCACAACTACTGAAGCCTGCGCGCCTAGAGCCCGTGCTCCACAACAAGAGAAGCCACCACAATAAGAAGCCCACGTACCACAACGAAGAGTAGCCCCCGCTCACTGCAACTAGAGAAAGCCCGCGCGCAGCAACAAAGACCCAACACAGCCAAAAATAAACTTATTTAAAAAAAAAAAAAAAAGATGTGCAAACTGGCTGCCCCCAAAGAATTCAGATTAAAGTATCCAAGTTAAAGTGTTCCAAAGCAATTGGAATTCTGATAGAATTTTAAAATATTGGGGCTGAAGGGTCCTTGGTCTAGCTAGCACAACAATTTTGTTTCAGATGAAGATGAAGAAGCTGAGACCCACAGAGAGAAAGAGACTTAGGGTTTCACACACTAGAGGCAGAACTGCAGGTAGAAGTCTGCCTCCCAGCCCAGACCCGCAGGGCAGACAGACCACGGTCCCACACCCCCAGTTTCCTGACTGTTCTCCTTGGATCATCAGTGTCTGCAATTCAAAGCTGGGAAGAAGCCAGAACCTAGTCAATAAGATCTTTCATCCTGACTACACCATGATCGTTTCAAAGTGTGTCCCCTCCAGTTTAGATAAAGAGTTTTGTTGAAGAACAACTTCCTTTGATAAATCAATAAAAAGTAACCCAAATTTTTAAAGGTACCATGTCAAAACTTCAAGTGTGGAAATCAAGGGAAGCACACAGGATTCTCTCCACCCCTACCCTAAGAGTCTAGAGAATGGTCCAAAGAGACGATGACTGAGGAGATGTAAACACACAGCCGTGAGTTCATGAACCTTTCATCCTCTGAGAACCTAAACCTGCAGGAAAATCTGAGCTTCCTACGAAGGCTTGCTCCACCTCAGAGACCCTCAAAGGTGTGAGCAGTATTCTTTGAGTGCCAACTTCAACTCGAACCTACTGCAGCTATGAAGATCTCAAAAGGAGAAGACCCAGACGGTGCCTCAGAAATAATCCCCCAGCCATTGGGGAACAAAGTTTATACTGAGAAGACTACCAAGTGGCAGAGTGTAGTCTTCAATAAACAGATATTTGTGGAGAGCTTAGGATGGGCTAGGGTGGACACCCCACAACAAGGAGCAAGAATTTAATTGAAAAATGTAAGCAAGGACCAGATCACAGATAGCATAGGCTATTGGAGGGAGGCGTTTGGATTTTATTTTAAGGATCATTGGGAGCCATTGAAAGATGTTGACCTGGGGAGTGAACTGACCAGACTTACGTTCTGGAAAGATCTCTCGATCTCTTGATCTGATCTCTTGATCAGATCTATGTTAAGAGCTGATGGACTGTGGCCAAGTGCAGCACTGTGTCTTACCGTCTACAAGTGCTTCACGGCATTATTTGCACTTTTAGCCTGTGCTCAGGATAATACAGTAAAAATGGGGGAGGAGAGCCTAAAGCAAGCAGAGCTAGGTTTTAATCCCGTTTCTACAGTTTACCAGCTGTGTGGTGTTGGGCACGTTATTTAAATAGGTCTGAGCCCTCAATCTCCTTTCTGTACAGTGAAAATAATAATACTTAGCTCATGGGGTTTTGATAATAAAGTGGATGATGTGCCTGGACATTTCTAATAATCCTCCCAACACCATTAGATTTAACCAAATCAAAATGGCATTTTTCAGCCCAGGAGGAACGTCACCTAGCATCCTGCTAAGCCTCCACTTAGCAAGAGATATTGTTGCATTTTCTTCTTAAAATTTAATCAGGACATTTTGTTGCTAATGTGTGAAAATAATTGGCATATATACATTGTAAATGAGCAGTGAGGTAAACTGAGGTCAAAGCCAAATATTGGATCTGAATCAAGCCACTCGAAAACAATACTGCAAAGAATTAAACTGGTTACAAAGACCAGCGTAGGAAGTAAGCGCTCCAATTGTCCTAGCAAACTTTTAACCAAACACTGGTGCAGATTTGCTGGCATGTGTGACACTGAGAACATCTGGCCTTTCAGTTATCCTCTTGTAAGCAAAAAATGATGTCGTGTAAATTGATCTTAAAGCCAGCTACATGGTCTAAGTGTTAACACTTTGTGTTGGCTCCTTTGGCTCCCAGTTTTAAGAACTTAATTTGTAGCCACACCCCTCTCTGAAGTCCTAATTGCGTCTTGCTGTAACTGACCCCAGGGATTTGTTAACGCAGTGTCTGCATCGTCTTTTCAGGACGGTAAGTATGTGTAAATTCATCACTAGTCAACTGTGTGTCCTGTAAGAATAAGTTACAGGAGTGACGCAGCAACGGGAGGACAGAAGAAGGTGTGGAAGAGAGCAGGCTCTGGGAGCTGCTCTGGTCATGTGTCCAATGCTACAGTTTTTTCCCTGTATACCAGTTTTATTCTAGGAGCCAGGTGAGGAGGGTAGAGGTTCTAGCCTGCAGCTCTCCGAGGAAGCACTGAACTAGGTGTCTGAGCATGTTTCCCCACCCAGACTCAACTTCACTTACCAAACACAAAGTGCCAGGCACTGTTCCGAGCCCTTCAGGAAAACTGGTGAAGTTAATCATCTTGACCGTGAGAGGCAGGTGGTGGATTATCCCCAGCCGACATCTCTCAGTGGGGTGTGACTCAGGGGGGCGGGGCAGAGGCTGTAGGCTTGCCCCCGCCCCTCTGGCTCTGGGCTGCTATGCTGGGCTCGAATGTGCTGGATCTGTAATGAACCACAGCCTGTGCTCTGCAGCGGGTGACCGTGGGGCACCCCTGGGGTGTTACTGACTATAGGAAGGGGCGCTCTCTGCCTCTCTCCCACCCCGCCCCACCCCTGTCCTTCAGCTGCTGTGGCCAAGAGGCTGTGATGGCAGACGAGGAGGGGCTGACCGAGGCAGATCTTTCTCCATCTCACTCCCATCGCCACCCCACACCCCGACCCCTGTCCGCTTTTACTCCATCTTTAGCTGACAGATGTGAGAGATTATCTTTTGTTCCGTGGATCCTTTCAAATCTTTCTGAAGACATTTAGGAATCCTAATCTGGGTTATGAACAGAAGAAGCCTGGCAGCTCCTGATTTTGTCTCCAGTAAAAACACTAGAGTTAGGGGGCTTCCCTGGTGGTGCAGTGGTTGAGAATCTGCCTGCTAATGCAGGGGACACGGGTTCGAGCCCTGGTCTGGGAAGATCCCACATGCCGCGGAGCAACTAGGCCCGTGCACCACAACTGCTGAGCCTGCGCGTCTGGAGCCTGTGCTCCGCAACAAGAGAGGCCGCGACAGTGAGAGGCCCGCGCACCGCGATGAAGAGTGGCCCCCGC
>NC_041225.1:83888887-83891537 GCF_002837175.3 Physeter macrocephalus
AGTGAGAGGCCCGCGTACCGCGATGAAGAGTGGCCCCCGCTTGCCACAACTAGAGAAAGCCCTCGCACAGAAACAAAGACCCAACACAGCAAAAATAAATAAAAAAATAAATTAATAAACTCCTACCCCCAACATCTTAAAAAAAACAAAAAAAAAAAAACAGTACTCATTAAAAAAAAACACTAGAATTATAATTGTGTGAAATAATTAAACGGGCCTCTGAGATAATTCACCTGTTCTCTTGCCCCAGCTCACCGTCACTGATCCCTAAAGGGAGGGAGAGAACAGTAGGATGACCAGCCCTAAAGGAAATCTGAAGCCACGTGGGGACTTGACTCCAGGCACCAGCAGCTCCTTCCCCAGGATCAGAATTTTCCTTCATCTTTAAAGGAAATGGGCCTCTTGGTCTGACTGGGCATATCTAGGAATGAAGGGCAGAACATGTAGTACAGTAAATCCCAACTCTGAGTTGTCCGTTACAGGAACTTATCACAGATGGTAAATCGTTAGGACATTCACATCTTGGAAGAATGAGCTTTATCCAGGATCATAAATAAACTGTAACCGAGGCTTAGATTTATAAAGCTGTAAAAGAGGGCTGCTTGGACAAACAGGAATTCACAGTATTGGGCCACAAAATTGACTTAACCCGTGAAAGTCTGACCATGATCTGGGAGTTCTGGGCAATGCAATGAGAAGATGGTAGCTGATTTCTGCAGTTAGTGGACTCCAATCGAAACCTAATAAAGTTAGGTCATGGTTTAATCTCATGAAATGCAAGCTCAGAGAAAATGGGGTGCTGAGATCTAAATACGGCATTGCAATTCCTAAACCAACAGTGGAGCACAAAACAAGGCCACTGCCTACCAGAAGTTTCTCACCTAGTCAGGGAGCCAAGGCATTTACAGATAAAGCAATTATAGTATGCAGGCTTCGGTGTGTGGCGTAGACTGTAGCTAGAAAACTCAGGGAGGGAAGCAAGGGATAAATGGAAGCAGGACTCTTCAGGGAAAGATGTGTGGAGGAAAAGGGACTTGACTCAGGACTGGAAGGATGGATGGGGTGTACACGTGTGAGGAAAGCTTTGCTCGGGGCCCCACCAGCTGCCACAAACATTCGCCGTGCCCCTGCCGTGACGCTCCCCAAGCCAAGTCTCAAATCACACACTTGTATTTCCCTCTTGTCCTTCAGGTAACTGGTCCCTAAAGTCCACAGCCTCACTCTCTTGGTCCCCCTCAGGCCCTTCCTCAATAGGCCTGGAAAGGGAAACTGTGGCCCCTCTGGACACATCCCATCCAGTTTGGCCGCCACAGCATGGGCGTCCATCCTGAAGAATGAAGCCAGGAAAAAGGCTGTACTCCCTCCTCGGCCCCAGTATAATGCTTGTATCGGGTTAAAATCAGGTTAAAATGAACAGGAGAGGAAAAAGGGACAGGGCAGCCTCAGAGGGGGTGGCCCTGATTCTGTCAGCATCCAGGACACACAGTAGAGAGAAGAAGAAGATGCCCCCATAGGCATGGGAAGTTTGGAAAAAGGCCAGGACCCCACAAGGCTGGCCGGTACCCTGCCCAGGCAAGAAGGGGAGGGTCAAATGGGAAAGGTGAGGGGGGTCCACACACCAGAAGGAGAACATCGTGAAAGGGAGAGCCCCTGTGTTCCCATCCCTTGCAGAGCCCAGTGTTGGGTGAAAGGCTCCCAAGTGCCTGTTGAGACTAGAGGTATCTATTGGGGGGCAGGGCTGGTGGGCCTGTGATTCTGGAGAGCAAAGAGGAGGTGCCCCAGGGGAGAGAGGGCTACCTAGGGCTGGCTTCATATTCTGAACTTTGAAGAGGCTTCTGTAGGGGTTCCAGGTGTCTACTCTGCATTATCTAGTCAGGTACCTGGGAAGGGTGGGGAAAAAGCTGGATTCAGGGTAGATGCCTGCTTTGCAACAACAGGTCCCCAGGTTGTATTTCTTAAGAACCTAAGGGCACCTGGGCAGGTGCAGCAGCAGCTGGAAGAAGAGGGATTCCCCAGGGAAAACAAAAGCAGGTTAAGTTGTTCATGTCAGAGCTCTGGGGAAGGCAGGGGCTTGGAGCAGGAGGCTGTATCTACTGGTGACAACAACCCCACCTCTTCCTAGTTGTGATTTACCCTTTCTGAGCCTCAGTGTCCTCATCTATGAAATGGAACAACTGGTAATAATACCTGCCTGGCAAGGCTGTTGAGATTCAATTCAACGACCTCTGTACTCACCTTGACCCTGTGCGTCCAGTTAAGGTCAGTCCCCTTCTCTTCCGCCTCCTTGAGAGAGAGAGACTCGGCGAAAAATGAAATTGAACAAAGAAGTTTGCAACGCAGTAAGCCCAGAAGAAGGGAACGGGGAGCTTATTTGTTGTCAAGTTCTGTTGTAATGCTCCGCTGAGCGCACGGACATAAACATGGCGTCTGCTTTCCACATATTTCTTTCAGGCTGCCCCCCGTCCTGCACACTGCCACCTGCCCTGTTGCAAGGCCCCAGCAAGCATCAGCTCATGTTTCCTTCTCTCTGATTCTCTTCCAGGGGCGCTGTATCAACTTCACCAGAGTCAAGAACAATCCGCCTGCCAAGTACCCCCTCAACAATGCCTACCACACCACCTCACCGCCTCCTGCCCCCATCTACACCCCG
>NC_041225.1:83891729-83903708 GCF_002837175.3 Physeter macrocephalus
CCTCAGGCTCCCCCTCCCAACAGGGCACCACCCCCCTCCCGACCACCTCCTAGGCCCTCTGTCTAGAACCCACAGTTCATGCTCTGGGTTCTCTCAGAAACTTTGGGGAGGAGGCTCCTCTGTGGTGTTAGAACAAGTCTTTCCAGTTAAAGGGGGCTTCCACTTCGGAAATGAGTGGTGATAAAGCCCACTGACGTTCACACACTTTAAAAATTGGTTTGTAACACCAGTACACCGACAATTGTGATCAGAGGAAAGAAATCGAAATTTTGAATTGCCTGAAAACAAACAATGAGGCAACTACAGTCGCAATTATAGCCAGCCAGCCATCACCTCTAGAAGGTTCCAGAGACACTGAAACTGCTGAGATGCTCTAAATGGGATCGTGTCTCATGGAGATCAATAAGAAAATCGTTTCTCTGAGGGTGAAATGCAGAGTCAGATAAGAAATAACATTGCTGGGTTGCTAAATGCTGCCTTCCCTCTTTCACTCCACCTCCATCACTTGACCCTGGACCCTTGGCCTAGGAACCAAGGAATCCTCACCTCTATGTGCCACCCAGGAAGGTCGAGACCCTTTGCCTACATCTTTGGAGAAAGATTGGGGTCACCATTGTGGCAAGAAACTCAACATCATACAGGTATCCAAAAGCATGTTCTGGGATTTGCAGAGGAGTAAAAAGATATGCCTTATTTTCCTTCCAAATTCTCCCAGTTTCCAAGTGAGGAAGAGGGCGGTTGTTTACTGAAGGAAAAGGTATGTTACCATGTTTGCTGTGTAAGTGAAATCAGGTGTGTGCGCTGACAGGCGAGTACTGATGGGAGCATCAGACAGTTTCTAAAACCCACAGGCCATCAGCAGCTGGAGGTGGCTGGCTTTGGCCCAACATGGCCCCTAAATCAACAGACAACGGCATCGTCAAAGAGCAACTTGTTAATGCCTCATGTTAAAAAATCAAGATTTGGCTTCGATTTAAATCACTTGAGATACGAAGAAGTGATTGATCCTATTTTCCAGAGACAAACATTAGTTGATCTTCCCAAAATGGCATGACTAGCACCTACCACACAATTTCACTGATTTTGTTTTTTTTTCTCGGTGAAGTTGTACACCAGAGACTTCTAGATAGAGCTGAGAGACAATAGGCCTGACATACTAAGGAATTTATCCAAAAAAAAGCATGTGTTTGTGGATACAAATATATTTCTCCTTGGCTTTTCAACATACTCACAAATATTATCAGCTGCCTGAAATTCCCACCATGCCTGGGAACCACTCCAGTCCTCCAAGTCTTTCTGAATCTGCTATCACCAGTAAGCTCTATAATCACTTTGTAAACATTAGGCTTCATCACCCAAGGGTGAAAACAGAGGCCACTGTTTAGGGCCTCCTGCACCAGCCTGTTCAAAATTACCTCCCCCTCCAACTTTCCACAGGTCTTAAAATTCCACTCCCAAAACCCTTAAATCTTTTCAGGAATGAAGCAAAATATAAAGTAAATGCAAACTTAGTGCTTTGGGCTGTGGTCTCCAAAGACCCTTCAAAAACCCATCAAGCCAGCCTCATTCTTTCATCTTACTTAGAATAGAGACATAGGACCTAGCATGAATTCCATACACACCAATGCTTGTAGCCATGGCAGACATTGCTAATCAATCACAGCACCATCTTCCATGGAGCCCAATGATTTCTACACAATCCTCAAATCATAATTCCAAAGAGCCACCACTAATTAGTCAAAACTGAGACATAAATTATCCCTAATTGCCATCTCAACTTTAGAAAGCAAAAGCAAACAAGGATTGTGGGGGGGAATGGGGAAACCCTTGGGCATAAAAGGTACAGTCAGGGGAGAATAGATCTAGGCAGAGTGCCCTAGTCGGGGTCCACAGGCACTAAATCTGCATTGCCAACACCAAACTGACACTTCCCCAAGCATACCTCAGACCTGCCCTTCTCCCAGCCTTCCGCTGCCAGAGACTCTCCCAGCTTCCTCATAGAGCTAAAATCAGAGATAGTTTCCAGGGCTTATGAAAGCAACCTCCCTCCCTTGCCCCCCCAACCTGGCCCATATTGTCTATTTTTAGAACATTAGGTTTCTTCTTGAGTATAGTCCTCCATGAAGCAGGTGTCAGAATGTCTTGGCCACCTGCAGTGACATTGCTGGACTCCAGAGAACCATTCCATAGGCGAATGGGTCCCCCAGGCTCACAGCATAGAGGCACTGAGCCCCTGGCCACTGTTTTGACTGCTGGCGGTACAAAACAGTCCACCCTACACCACTGCTGCATAGCTCACTGCGGCCATCAGAAAGTTCAAGCCAAGATGTTGACATTGTTGTGCATCAAGATGGCAGGCATCAGGTGAGAATGCAACATTCAGGATCCCAACTGCACATCAGCCAGAAGCCCTGTGCAGTTTCCAAGATGTTGTTTTGGTGAACTTTTAGATGAAATAGGGAACTGCGAAAATATGATGACTTTGAAGAGGATTAGCAGGGTTTGTCCTTAAAAGGGACTCTTCATGTCAACCCCAGTCATTTAGAATTACAGTGGAGAAGGAGAAACCTCTATACTGTATGAACAAGGTAATATTTTAATAGTAGGCTATTACAGGCAGGAAAATTCTTTAACTGGTTTATAAAATCTATCCAAACTTGTGTCATTCCCTGTAAAAGGTAGCAGACATATGATTGTGATTAGGAAACTGCACAAAATTATTTTTTCAACCCTCATGTTAATGTCCTCCTGAAGTTTTTTTTAATAAAAGCCAACTTTTTGTTGTATATATTCATATTCCATGTGTTAGATGGAAGCATTTCCTATCCAGTGTGAATAAAAGGAACAGTTGTAGTAAATTATTATAAGGCCAATGATATTTCATGGCAGGTTATTCTACCAAGCTGTGCTTGTTGGTTTTTCCCATGACTGTATTGCTTTTATAAATGTACAAATAGTTACTGAAATGACGAGACCCTTGTTTGCACAGCATTAATAAGAACCTTGAGTGGTTACCTCTGTTGACGACCAGTTCACAAACAGCTTCTGTCCTGGAGCTTGGCCCGTACTCCAGTAAGACACAAGGTCTCTCTTTTACCAAGGTCAAAAACAGAGCTAGTGGACATATTAATTTATAGTCTTGGATATCTGGCCATGGATAACCTCATTGTAAATATCACTAGAATGGGCAGAGATAATCTGGAAGTCTCATATATACTAAAGTCCAAACACTGTGTCAGATGAGGGAAATCCATCCAAGAACTAGAAAAAAGTAATGATGAGATAATGAGCAACAATTTCAGCCCAGTGCCAACTCAATAAAAAACAATTAATGCTGTGTAAAAGTGGGTTGAATTAGTTTGCAAACTATATAAAGATATATGCCGTAAAAAACCTATTAATGCACACCAGATGGGAATGGGATGTTCTAGTCAATTGTGTTTTCTAGTTATCTGAACTCTACTATATTATCATACTTGGATAAGCAATTTAAAAGAATTAGAATATGATTTTTTAAATACACTTAACATTAAACTCTTCTAATTCTTTCTTCTCTCTGTGATAATTCGTAAGACAGTATGGATCTTCAGTGCCTCTGAGTCAATGTTATAAAAATCAGTTATTGCTGTACCTGCTATAGGAGACTGGGCTAAATGTGTACAATGACAAACCCTGGAAGTTGCTTTTTTAAAAAAAAATAATAAATTCTTAAAATTAACTCTTTTCCTAGTTGTGTCTTTGTTATGAAAATGAAGTGTAGGTTGTTCAAGTGCTTAACATCCTGATCATAAAAATGGCTATCACTCTGCAAATTAAATTATATTGCACAAATTATTTTGTGCCCTCCAATAAACTCTCCACTGTCTTGATTACTCTCATTTCTTCTTTAGCTGTCCAACATTCAACATATTCTTTATTTTTAGCAACAGTTTTAGATTTTAAAAAGTAACACATGCTGGGCTTCCCTGGTGGTACAGTGGTTAAGAATCCGCCTGCCAATGCAGTGGGCATGGGTTCGAGCCCTGGTCTGGGAAGATCCCACATGCTGTGGAGCAGCTAAGCCCACGCACCACAACTACTGAGCCTGCGCTCTAGAGCCCGTGAGCCACAACTACTGAACCCATGTGCCACAACTACTGAAGCCCACACGCTTAAAGCCCATGCTCCACAACAAGAGAAGCCACTGTAGTGAGAAGTCTGCGCACCAAAACGAAGAGTAGCCCCCACTCACCACAACTAGAGAAAGCCTGCTCGCAGCAACGAAGACCCAACACAGCCCTAAATAAATAAATTTAATTAATTAATTGTTTAAAAATATTTTTAAAAAACTTTTAAGTAAAAAAAAAGTAACCCATGCTAAATGAAAAATGAAGTAAAAGTAGAGATATAGAAGCACGCAGGAAAAAAAATAAATGTAGTGTATCAGTCAGGATTGTGTTTGGCTGCCTGTAACAGAAATGTGGCTATGATTGATTTGACTCACAGAACAAGGACTCTAGAGGTTTGCTATCTGCTTAAGAAATCAGGCAGTGTCTAGACAGTGCTGCAATAAATACCCTTCTATCTATATATACTTCAAAATATTTTTGTTATTTCTGCACCTTATTCTCCTTAGTGGCTTCCATTCAGCTCCTCCTCCTCTTATATTTTTTGTAGGTAAAAGAGTACTAGTTCCTGAATCTGTTTCTTTACAAGTCCTCATTAAGCCTTGAGGTCATCTTAATTGGAATAAAACCATCTGAAAACAGAAAATCACGCCACAATTTCTTTCCAAGATTTCATTAGTATTCAATTTAAATAGCATTTTGGGCACATGCAAGTTTTTAAATTACATTCTTCATTAAATCATTTTGAGAAAACTGGCTTGCAATTTGGAAGGAAAAAGAGAAGTTGGAGCCCTACCTCACTCCTTCCACCAAAATAAATTCCAGCTGTATTTAATTTCAGTGTAACAAATAAAACCAGGAAAGTACTAGAAGTCGTACTTTCTGTATGGTATAAAGAATTTTTAAATCTTATATATTGTTTGACTTGCTAAACAAATTTCTTATAAGATCATTTCAATGTTTGAGCTCTGAATGCTGAGTAGTGCTCCAATGCATTATGTTGAATAATCAAAGAAACCAACAGGAATAAGATCATTGATCAAGTGCTGACTGTGAACTGGAGCGGGAGATCCAAAATTATTCATCACTAAATCCAATTTTCTATCTTCAGATAAAAATGTGTTCCCCTGAAGTGTCACTTAGGTAAAGAACAATCAATGTAACACTTTGTCCATTTAATACACTGTAAACAAGGTCAATGTTACTTACAATTATCAAACATTTTGTATTAGGCCATAGAGTTGGCATATGCAAAACAGATGAAGTTATTCTGTTTACAATTGTACTGTGTTGGCTTGAATGATGGCACCTCCATCCTGAAGTTATCCTACCTAAACAAATTAGAAGGCTTATAATTCCACTGAGCATAATCTTTAGTTCCTCTCTTTTTTGCTCAACGTTCAAATGATCTTTTAGTTATATAAATCCTTCCTTCTCTACTTAACTTGGGACACTTTTAATTCTTGAAGTTAAAACTGTGCAACATCTCCTTTATTTAGTTTTAAATATAATTTCACAATGTACTTATAAAGCAACAGCAGCAGTTGACAAAATGCCTGAGTCACTTGAGAGTTCAGAGCAAAGTTCTGTTAAATGATGTTCAATTAATTGTGCACATTCAGTACTTTTTAGCCAGCATATTTAGTTGAGAGTTTCTTGTAAACATTAAAATGGATGCAACTCATAAAAGACATATTTCCTTGGAGTGAAGTGGCTTGCATTCTTGCAAAGCATTTTAAAACTACAAGAAAGAGGGACTTCCCTGGTGGCACGATGGTTAAGAATCTGCCTGCCAATGCAGGGGACACAGGTTCGATCCCTGGTCCAGGAAGATCCCACATGCCACAGAGCAACTAAGCCCGTGCACCACAACTACTGAGCCTGTACTCTGGAGCCCACAAACCACAGCTACTGAGCCTATGTGCCACAACCACTAAGCCCACACACCTAGAGCCTATGCTCCACAACAAGAGAAGCCACCGCAATGAGAAGCCCGTGCACCACAACGAAGAGTAGCCTCCACTCATCTCAACAAAGAGTAGCCGCCACTTGTCGCAACTAGAGAAAGCCCATGCACAGCAACAAAGACCCAATGCAGCCAAAAATAAATAAATAAATAAATAAATTTTTTTTAAATTACACGAAACATTGGCACTAAGAGTACAGGAAATGGGCTTCCCTGGTGGCGCAGTGGTTGAGAATCCACCTGCCGATTCAGGGGACACGGGTTCGTGCCCCGGTCCGGGAAGATCCCACATGCCGCAGAGCAGCTGGGCCCATGAGCCATGGCCACTGAACCTGCGTGTCCGGAGCCTGTGCTCCACAACCGGAGAGGCCACAACAGTGAGAGGCCCGCGTACCACAAAAAAAAAAAAAAAAAAAAAGAGTACAGGAAACATTTCATTTTCTTCTGAAAGAGAAGTCATAAGACAGGAGACCTATCAGCCACCCATCACTGACACTTTCAAGCACTTTGGAGTTGCTGCCAAGATAGTGGAGTAGGAAGACCCTGAGTTCACCTTCTCCCATTGGGCACACCAAAATTACAACTATTTACTGAGCAACTATCAATGAGAATAACCTGAACACTAGCAGAAAAGATTTTCTGCAACTAAAGATATAAAGAAGGAACCACAGTGACATTGGTAGTGGGAGCAAAGATGCAGTCTGGTCAAGACCCACACCCCTGGGTAAATGACCCACAAACGGGAGGATAATTACAATTGCAGAAGTTCTCCCCAAAGGAATGAGGATTCCAAGCCCCAGGGTTCTGCACCAGGAAGACAAGCTCCCTGAATGTCTCGCTTTGAAGGCCAGTGGGACTTGCTTAAGGGAGAGCCAGAGACTCTGCTCTTAAGGGGCACGTGCAAAACCACACATGCTCTGAGACCCAGTGCAGAGTCAGTAATTTGAAAGGAGCCTGGGTCAGACTCACTTATTGATCTTGGAGAGGCTCCCAGAGAGGCAAGAGCCAAATGCAACACCCCCTGAGGAGATAGATGCTGGCAGCAGTCATTTTTGAGACCTCATTTTACCACATGACCCTGGTGCTGCCAAGCACCATTTTGGAGTCTTCCTCTAGCCCATTGGTAACAAGGGCTTACCCACTCACCAGCTGGTCAGCACCAGTCCCAGGACCCCCCAGGCTGAGAGGCCAGTAGTATAGGAACTAAGCCTTGCCCAGAAGCAGGTCAGGCACAAGCCCCAGATAACCTTTGTCCATGCAATCAGCCACACCAAGATTTAGCCCCAAAAACCAGCAGGTTGGCAGCCCCTGCATGAGTCAGGATCTGGCAACAAACCATGCCAGGGATCAGCTCCATCTACCAGCTGTCTGCAGTAGTGGGTCCCATCATAACAGAAGGGCCCAGCAGCCTACATAGGGTCACCCCTAAAGCATATAGCTCTGGTGACCAGAGAGGAGTATGCTGCCAGGCCCCATAGGACATCTGTTAAATAAGGTCACTTCTCCAAGATCAGGAAGCATAACCAACATACCTAATACATAGAAATCGAGAATGAGGCAAAATGAGGGAAGAGATGAATATATTCCAAATTAAGGAACAAGATAAAACCCCAAAAGAAGAACATAGTGAACTGTAGATAAACAATCTACCTGATAAAGAGTTCAAGGTAACAATCATAAAGATGTTTAATGAACTTGGGAGAAAAATGGATGAACACAGTGAGAACTTTAACAAAGAGTTAGAAAATATAAAGAAGAACCAAACAGAGCTGAAGAATACAATAACTGAAATAAAAATACACTAGAAAGAATCAACAGTAGACTAGCTGATACAGAGGAATATATTAGCAAACTGGAAGACAGACTAGTGGAAATCACCAAAGCTGAACTGAAAAAAGAATTTTAAAACATGAGTATAGTATAAAAGACCTCTGGGATAATATTAAGCATAGTAATAGTCACATTACAGGGGTACCAGAAGGAAAAGAGAGAGAAAAAAGGGCAGATAACATATTTGAATAAATGATAGCTGAAAACGTCCTTAATCTGGGAAAGGGAACATTCATATCCAGCAAGCACAGAATATCCCCAAAAGATGAATCCAAAGAGATCCATACCAAGACACATTGTAATTAAAATGGCAAAAATTAAAGATAAAGAGAAAATCATAAAAGCAGCAAGGGAAAAGCAACGAGGTATGTACAGGGGAACTCCCATAAGGCTATCAGCTGACTTTTCAGCAGAAACCCTGCAGTCCAGAAGGGAGTGGCATGATATATTTAAAGAGATGAAAGGGAAAAGCCTACAACCAAGAATCCTCCACATGACAAGGCTGTCATTCAGATCTGAAGGAGAGATAAATAGTTTTACAGACAAGCAAAAACTAACCGAGTTTAGCAACACTAAACCAACTTTACAAATATGTTAAAGGATGATTGCTTTGGTAGCACATATACTAAAATTTGAATGATACAGAGAAGATTAGCATGGCCCCTGAGAAAGGATGACATGCAAATTCATCAAGCATTCCATATTTATATGAGATCAAAAACACAAAATATGGGGGAAAGGAGTAAAAAAATGTAGATGTTTTAGAATGTGTTTGATCTTAAATTACTACCATTTAAAACAAGTAGATATAGTTAGAGGTCAACATATATGAACCTCATTGTAACCACAAATCAAAAACCTACAATAGATTCACAAAAACTAGAGAGAAAGGAACAGAAGCATACCACTAAAAGTCATCAACAATATTGTAAATCAACTATACTCCAAGAAAAATTTTAAAAAATAAAAATAAAATAAAAAGGAAAGTCATCAAAACACAAGGGAAGAAACTAAAAGAAGTACAAAACAATCAGAAAACAAGTAACAAAATGGCAATATGTATGTACCTATCAGTAGACACCTTAAATGTCCATAGACTAAATGCTCCAATCAAAAGATTTAGTGTGGCTGATTGGATTAAAAACAAGATCCGTATATATTCTGCTTACAAGAGATTCACTTCAGAGCTAAAGACACACACAGACTGAAAGCAAGAATGTGGGGGAAAAAAGATATTTCATGCAAATGGAAATAACAAGAAAGTGGAGGTAGCAGTACTCATATTAGACAAAATAAACTTTAAAACAAAGTCTGTAACAAAAGAGAAAGAAGGTCATTACATAATGATAAAGGGATCAGTACAAGAAGAGAGTATTACACTAGTTAACATATATGTACCTAATACAAGAGCACATAAATATATAAAGCAAATATTAACAGACATAAAGGGAGAAATTGCCAACACTACAATAATAGTAGGGAACTTTAACACCCACTTATATCAATGGACAGTTCATCCAGACAGAAAGTCAATAAGGAAACAATGGTCTCAAATAACACATTGGACCAGTTGGACTTAATAGATATATACAGGACATTCCATCCAAAAACAGTACAATACACATTCATCTCAAGTGCACATGGAATGGTCTCCAGGATAGGTCACATGCTAGGCCACAAAACAAGTCTCAACAAATTAAAGAGGAGAGAAATTATATCAAGCATTTTTTCCAACCAGAACAGTATGTAACTAGAAATCAATTACAGAAAGGAAAATGGGAAAAAAACAAACACATGGAGACTAGACAACGTGTTACTAAAAAACCAAGAGATTGATGAAGAAACCAAAAGGAAATCATAAAATAACTCTAAACAAATGAAAATGGAAACACAACACTCCAAAATCTATGGATGTACCAAAAGCAGTTCTAAAGGGGAAGTTTATAGAGATACACTCTACCTCAAGAAACAAGAGAAATCTCAAATAAACAACCTACTTACCATCTAAACGAATTAAAAAAAAAAAAAAGAACAGACAAAGTCCAAAGTCAGCAGAAAGAAGGAAACAATAACGATCAGACAGAAAATAAATAAAATTGAGATAAAAAATAGTAAAAATCAATGAAACCAAGAGCTGTTTTTTGAAAAGATTAATAAAATTGATAAACCCTTAGCTAGGCTCACCAAGAAGAAAAGAGAAGCACCCAAATATACAAAATAAGAAATGAAAGAGGAGAAATAACTACAAAAAAAATCATAAGAGAATACTACAAACAGTTATACGCCAACAAATTGGACAACCTAGAAGAAATGGACAAATTTCTAGAAACATACAACTTCACAAGACCGAATCAAGAAGAAACAAACAGGGGCTTCCCTGGTGGTCCAGTGCTAAAGAATCTGCCATACAATGCAGGGGATGCCGGTTCGATCCCTAGTCAGGGAACTAAGATTCCACATGCCATGGGACAACTAAGCCCATGCACCACAACTACTGAGCTCACACACCTCAACTAGAGCTCGTGTGCCACAAACCACAGAGCACACAAGCTCTGGAACCCGTGCACCACAACTACAGAGCCCACATGCCCTGGAGCCTGCATGCCACAACTAGAGAAGAGAAAACCTGCACATCACAACTAGACAGAAGCCCGCATACCACAACGAAGACCCCACATGCTGCAACAAAAGATCCCGCATGCTTTAACTAGGATCCTGCATGCCGCAACTAAGACCCGATGCAGCCAAAAATAAATAATAAATAAATCTTTTAAAAGAAGAAGAAGAAAAAGACAATTGGAACAGATCAATCACTAGTAAAATTGAATTTGTGAAAAAAATAAAAATAAAAAAAAAACCTCCCAACAAACAAATGTCCACAGCCTGATGGCTTCACAGGGAAGTTTTACCATACGTAAAGAAGAAGGAACATTTCCAAATTCATTCTACAAGGCCACCATTACTCAGGTACCAAAACCAGAAAAAGACACCGCAAAAAAAGAAAATTACAGACCAATGAAGAACATAGATGCAAAAATTTTCAACAAAATATTAGCAAATCAAATTCAATAATACATTAAAATGATCATACACCATGATCAAGTGGGCTTTATCCCAGGGATGCAAGGATGGTGCAATATCTACAAATCAACCAACATGATACACCTCTTTAACAAACCGGAGAATAAAAATTATCTGATTCCTTTTGAGCCCTGAACCAAGATGGTGGAGTAGAAGGATGTGCTCTCACTCCCTCTTGCGAGAACACCAGAATCACAACTAGCTGCTGGACAATCATCGACAGGAAGACACTGGAACTCACCAAAAAAGATACCCCACATCCAAAGACAAAGAGGAAGCCACAATGAGACAGTAAGAGAGGCGAAATCACAGTAAAATCAAATCGCATAACTGCTGGGTGGGTGACTCACAGACTGGAGAATGCTTATACCACAGAAGTCCACAACTGGAGTGAAGGTTGTGAGCCCCACGTCAGGCTTTCCAACCTGGGGGTCTGGCAACAGGAGGAGGAATTCCTAGAGAATCAGACTTTGAAGGCTAGCGGGATTTGATTGCAGCACTTTGAAAGGACTGGGTGAAACAGAGACTCCACTCTTGGAAGGCACACACAAAGTAGTGTGCACATTGAGACCCAGGGGAAGGAGCAGTGACCCCAGGGGACACTGAACTAGACCTACCTGCTAGTGTTGGAGGGTCTCCTACAGAGGCAGGGGGTGGCTGTGCCTTACCATGGGGACAAGGACACTGGCAACAGAAGTTCTGGGAAGTATTCCTTGGCATGAGCCCTCCCAGAGTCGGCCATTAGCCCCACCAAAGAGCCCAGGTAGGCTCCAGTGTTGGGTTGCCTCAGGACAAACAACCAACAGGGAGGGAACCCAGCCCCACCCATCAGCAGTCAAGCAGATTAAAGTTTCACTGAGCTCTGACCAACACAGCAACAGTCGGCTCTACCCACCACCAGTCCCTCCCATCAGGAAACTTACACAAGCCTCTTAGATAGCCTCATCCACCAGAGGGCAGACAGCAGAAGCAAGAAGAACTACAATCCTGCAGCCT
>NC_041225.1:83904173-83905346 GCF_002837175.3 Physeter macrocephalus
AGGAGAAGAGAGAGAGAAAGGACCCGAGAAAATATTTGAAGAGATTATAGTCGAAAACTTCCCTAACATGGGAAAGGAAATAGCCACCCAAGTCCAGGAAGCACAGAGAGTCCCATACAGGATAAACCCAAGGAGAAACATGCCAAGGCACATAGTAATCAAACTGGCAAAAATAAAAGACAAAGAAAAATTATTGAAAGAAGCAAGGGAAAAAATGACAAATAACATACAAGGGAATTCCCATAAGGTTACCAGCTGATTTCTCAGCAGAAACTCTATAAGCCAGAAGGGAGTGGCATGATATACTTAAAGTGATGAAACGGAAGAACCTACAACCAAGATTACTCTACCCGGCAAGGATCTCATTCAGATTCGATGGAGAAAGCAGAAGCTTTACAGACAAGCAAAAGCTAAGAGAATTCAGCACCACCAAACCAGCTCTACAACAAATGCTAAAGGAACTTCTCTAAGTGGGAAACACAAGAGAAGAAAAAGACCTACAAAAATGAACCCAAAACAATTAAGAAAATGGTCATAGGAACATACATATCGATAATTATCTTAAACGTGAATGGATTCAATGCTCCAACCAAAGGACACAGGCTTGCTGAATGGATACAAAAACAAGACCCATATATATGCTGTCTACAAAAGACCCACTTCAGACCTAGGGACACATACAGACCAAAAGTGGGGGATGGAAAAAGATATTCCATGCAAATGGAAATGAAACGAAAGCTGGAGTAGCAATACTCATATCAGATAAAACAGACTTTAATGACACAATGGACCAGATAGATTTAATTGATATTTATAGGACATTCCACCCCAAAACAGCAGATTACACTTTCTTCTCAAGTGTGCACAGAACATTCTCCAGGATAGATCACATCTTGGGTTACAAATCAAGCTCAAAACATTTAAGAAAATTGAAATCATATTAAGCATATTTTCTGACCACAACGCTATGAGATTAAAAATGAGGGCTTCCCTGGTGGCGCAGTGGTTGCGCGTCCGCCTGCCGATGCAGGGGAACTGGGTTTGCGCCCCAGTCTGGGAGGATCCCACATGCTGCAGAGCAGCTGGGCCCGTGAGCCATGGCCGCTGGGCCTGCGCGTCCGGAGCCTGTGCTCCGCAACGGGAGAGGCCACGGCAGGGGGAGGCCCGCATACC
>NC_041225.1:83906435-83907901 GCF_002837175.3 Physeter macrocephalus
CATATGATCATTTCAATAGATGCAGAGAAAGCTTTTGACAAAATTCAACACCCATTTATGATAAAAACCCTGCAGAAAGTAGGCATAGAGGGAACTTTCCTCAACATAATAAAGGCCATATATGACAAACCCACAGCAAACATCATTCTCAGTGGTGAAAAACTGAAAGTATTTCCCCTGAGATCAGGAACAAGACAAGGATGTCCACTCTCGCCACTCTTATTCAACACAATTTTGGAAGTCCTAGCCATGGCAATCCGAGAAGAAAAAGAAATAAAAGGAATACAAATTGGAAAAGAAGAAGTAAAGCTGTCACTGTTTGCAGATGACATGATACTATACATAGAGAATCCTAAAGATGCTACCAGAAAACTACTAGAGCTAATCAATGAATTTGGTAAAGTTGCAGGATACAAAATTAATGCACAGAAATCTCTTGCATTCCTATACACTAATGATGAAAAATCTGAAAGAGAAATTAAGGAAACACTCCCATTTACCATTGCAACAAAAAGAATAAAATACCTAGGAATAAACCTACCTGGGGAGATAAAAGACCTGCATGCAGAAAACTATAAGACACTGATGAAAGATATCAAGGATGATACCAACAGATGGAGAGATATACCATGTTCTTGGATTGGATCAATATTGTGAAAATGACTATACTACCCAAAGCAATCTACAGATTCAATGCAATCCCTATCAAATTACCAATGGCATTTTTTATGGAACTAGAACAAAAAATCTTAAAATTTGTATGGAAACACAAAAGACTCCGAATAGCCAAAGCCGCCTTGAGGGAAAGAAACGGAGCTGGAGGAATCTGACTCCCTGACTTCAGAGTATACTACAGACCTACAGTAATCAAGACAATATGGTACTGGCACAAAAACAGAAACATAGATCAATGGAACAAGATAGAAATCCCAGAGATAAACCCATGCACCTATGGTCAACTAATCTATGTCAAAGGAGGCAAGGATATACAATGGAGAAAAGACAGTCTCTTCAATAAGTGGTGCTGGGAAAACTGGACAGCTACATGTAAAAGAATGAAATTAGAACACTCCCTAACACCATACACAAAAATAAACTCAGGGCTTCCCTGGTGGCGCAGTGGTTGGGAGTTCGCCTGCTGATGCAGGGGACGTGGGCTCGTGCCTCAGTCCGGGAGGGTCCTGCATGCCGCAGAGCGGCTAGGCCCATGGGCCACGGCCACTGGGCCCGCGCGTCCAGATCCTGTGCTCCACAGCAGGAGAGGCTGTGACAGTGAGAGGCTTGCGTACCGCAAAAAAAAAAAAAAAACTCAAAATGGATTAGAGACCTAAATGTAAGACGGCACACAGTAAAACTCTTAGAGGAAAACATAGGAAGAACACTCTTTCACATAAATCACAGCAAGATGTTTTTTGATCCACCTCCTAGAGTAATGGAAATAAAAACAAAAATAAACAAATGGGACC
>NC_041225.1:83908162-83930396 GCF_002837175.3 Physeter macrocephalus
ATCACTGATTATTAGAGAAATGCAAATCAAAACTACAATGAGGTATCACCTCACACCAGTTAGAATGGGCATCATCAGAAAATCTACAAACAACAAATGCTGGAGAGGGTGTGGAGAAAAGGGAACCCTCTTGCACTGTTGGTGGGAATGTAAATTGATACAGCCACAGTGGAGAACAGTATGGAGGTTCCTTTCTAAGGTTCCTTTTTAAAACTAAACATTGATCTACCATACGACCCAGAAATCCCACTACTGGGCATATACCCTGAGAAAACCATAATTCAAAGAGACTCATGGGGGGCTTCCCTCTTGGCACAGTGGTTGAGAGTCCACCTGCCGATGCAGGGGACACAGGTTCGTGCCCTGGTCCGGGAAGATCCCACATGCCACGGAGCGGCTAGGCCCGT
Source organism: Physeter macrocephalus (assembly GCF_002837175.3). Lineage (NCBI taxonomy): Eukaryota > Metazoa > Chordata > Mammalia > Artiodactyla > Physeteridae > Physeter > Physeter macrocephalus. The sequence continues at coordinate 83,908,570 of NC_041225.1, forward strand.
GAGCCATGGCCGCTGAGCCTGAGCGTCCGGAGCCTGTGCTCCACAACGGGAGAGGCCACAACAGTGAGAGGCCCACGTACTGCAAAAAAAAAAAAAAGACTCATGAACCGCAATATTCACTGTAGCTCTCTTTACAATAGCCAGGACATGGAAGCAACTTAAGTGTCCATCGACAGATGGATGGATAAAGAAGGTGTGGCACATACATACAATGGAATATTACTCAGCCATAAAAAGGAATGAAATTGGGTCATTTGTTGAGACGTGGATGGATCTAGAGAGTGTCATACAGAGTGAAGTAAGTCAGAAAGAGGAAAACAGATATCGTATATTAACGCATATATGTGGAACCTAGAAAAATGGTACAGATGAACCCGTTTGCAGGGCAGAAATTGAGACACAGACATAGAGCACAAACGTATGGACAACAAGGGGGGAAAGCAGCAGGCGGGTGGGGGTGGGGGTGTGATGAATTGGGAGATTGGTATTGACATGTATACACTGATGTGTATAAAATTGATGACTAATGAGAACCTGCTGTATAAAAAAAATAAATAAAATAAAATTCAAAAAAAAAAAAGAAATTGTCTACAGCTAAGAACATGGGCCTGTTAAGGATGCTTGCATTTATTGAATATATTAATGAGTTATTGGCCTGTAGTTTTCATTTTTTGTAATCTTTTTATCTGTTTATGCCTTTGGTAAAATTCTGTTTTCATGAAATAAAGCAAAATCATATGATTCCCTTCTATAGATGCAGAAAAAGGTTTTGACAAAATTCAACATTCATTTATGAGAAAAGCTCTCAACAATGTGAGTATAGAGAGGACATACCTCTACATAATAAATGCCATATATGACAAACCCACCGCCAACATCATATTTAATGTTGAAAAGCTGAAAGCATTTTTCTCTAAGACCAGGAACAAGACAAGGATGTCCACTTCACCAGTTTTATTTGACCCAGTACTGGAAGTTCTAGCCACAACGATCAGGAAAGGGAAAGAAAACCAAAAATAAACAGATAAAAAGCTTTTGCACAGTGAAGGAAACTATCAACAAAATGAAAAGGCAGCCAACTGAATGGGAGAAGATATTTGCAAATGATATATCTGCTAAGGGATCAATAACAAAAATATGTAAAGAGCTCACAACTCAACATCAAAATAACAAACAACGAGATTAAAATAAGGCATGGGACCTGAATAGACATTTTTCCAAAACATACAGATGGCCAAGGAATATATGAAAAGATACTCGGCATCACTAGTCATCAGAGAAATGCAAATCAAAACCACAATGAGATATCACCTCACATCTGTCAAAATGATGATTATCAAAAAGACAGGGGACTTCCCTGGTGCGCAGTGCTTAAGAATCCGCCTGCCAATGCAGGGGACACGGGTTTGAGCCCTGGTCCAGGAAGATCCCACGAGCCACAACTACTGAAGCCTGCATGCCTAGAGCCCATGCTCCACAACAAGAGAAGCCACCGCAATGAGAAGCCGGCGCACCACAACGAATAGTAGCCCCCACTCACTGCAACTGGAGAAAGCCCGTGAGCAGCAATGAAGACGCAAGGCAGCCAAAAAAAAAAAAAAAGACAACGGGGAATTCCCTGGTGGTCCAGTGGTTAGGACCTGGCGCTTTCACTGCTGGGGGCCCAGGTTTGATCCGTGGGTGGGGAACAAAGATCCCACAAGCTGTGTGGCACAGCCAAAAAAAACCAACAAATAACAAATGTTGGAGAGGGTGTGGAGTAAAGGGAACCCTCTTGCACTGTTGGTGGGAATGTAAATTGGTGCAGCCACTATGGAAAACAGTATGGAGATGATTGCCAACAAACACATGAAAGAATGCTCAACATCACTAATCATTAGAGAAATGCAAATCAAAACTATAAAGAGGTATCACCTCACACCAGTTAGAATAGCCATCATCACAAAATCTACAAACAATAAATGCTGGAGAGGGTGTGGAGAAAAGGGAACCCTCTTGCACTGTTGGTGGGAAAGTAAATTGATACAGCCACTATGGAGAACAGTATGGAGGTTCCTTAAAAAACTAAAAAAAGAACTACCATTTCACCCAGCAATTCTACTGGCCATGTACCCTTAGAAAACCATCATTCAAATAGGGTAGTGTACAGCAATGTTCCTTGCAGCAATATTTACAATAGCCAATATGGAAGCAACCTAAGTGTCCATTGATAGATGAGTGGATAAATGTGATATGTGTATACAATGGAATATAACTCAGCAATAAAAAAGAATGGAATATTACTATCTGTGACAACACGAATGGACCTAGAGGTAAAATCAGTAAAATGCTTAGTAAAATCAGTCAGATGGAGAAAGACATATACCACAATTTCACATATATGTGGAATCTGAAAAACAAAACAAGTGAACTAACAAAACAGAAACAGACTCATAGATACAGAAAACAAACAGGGGCTTCCCTGGTGGCACAGTGGTTGAAAATCTGCCTGCCAATGCAGGGGACACGGGTTCGAGCCCTGGTCTGGGAAGATCCCACATGCCGCGGAGCAGCTAGGCCCGTGAGCCACAACTACTGAGCCTGCGCGTCTGGAGCCTGTGCTCTGCAACGGGAGAGGCCGTGAGAGTGAGAGGCCCGCGCACCGCGATGAAGAGTGGCCCCCGCTCGCCACAACTAGAGAAAGCCCTCGCACAGAAACGAAGACCCAACACACCCAAAAGTAAATAAATAAATAAATTTATTAAAAAAAAAAAAAGAAAACAAACAGGTGGTTGCCATAGGTGGGAGGTGTGGGGGGATGTGAGGGAGATTAAGAGGTGCAAACTTCCAGTTACAAAAAAAATTAAGTCATGACAGCATGGGGAATATAGTCAATAGTATTTTAATAACTTTGTATGGTGACAGATCATCACTCAACCTGTGATCATTTCGTAATGTTAAAAAAGATCAAATCACTATTCTGTGCATCTAGAACTAACAGTATTGTAGGTCAATTATACTTTAATTTAAAATAATAATAATTATTATTAGTTGTGGAAAAATAAATAAATAGATAAATAAAATACAAGCACTTTGACATTCTCCTCCCTCTGAGCCCCACCCCAAACTTTACAGGATAGAGAGCACGTTTCTTTTTGCTTATTTTTACTCTTAAAATTATTTACAGGACTCCTGTTGTAAAAGACCTGCTTGTAATTGATGATAATATGCATTTACACCCAAGCTCTTTTGGAGATAAATATTCCATATGAATGCAAAGACTAATTCGTAGATAAAGGTGATGCAGAAGCATTCGCATTTATCTGAAATTGAACGACCAAGCTTCTCCCTAGCTGGGGTGGATTTCAGGTGAATGGGAAGCAGCCTCGGTCTCTGCAGAGGTGGCCTGGGGATTCAAAAGGCAGGCTCCGAAGGGTGAGAAAGAAGACAATGGGAGATACTCAGACAGGAGGATAGCCTGTCAAACCAGGCTACAAATTTTCTGATAATCCAACACCTGGAATTAAGTATGGTGCGAATAAACTAGGGCCCGGTGGGGTTGGCTCAGCTATGTGGTCCTGCTGGCTAAAGACGTCAAGCATGATAATATGGTCATTAGGGTGTAGCAAACGGCCAAGGGACTATTTAACTTCTGGTGGCAATAACTGTACTGTTGGGCGCGCCTTCACTGAGAACAGTACTGACGATTGATGGGGTTGAGCTTAGGGAAAGTCCAGACAGACCCTGTTCAGTTCCTCTCATTCCAAATAGTGGCAAAGATGATGGACCTCAAGCCTTGGGTGAGTAAACCCAGCCTTAAGAGGAGTAATGTGGCTCCCAGCCATCTCTCCAGGAAGAGAAATTTTCTTTCCTGCTTCAAATAGGCATGTAAGTATTTGGTACAAATACTCCTTTCTAACCCCACATCTGGCTGCCTTCTCCACTCCGTGCAGAATTGGATGTAATGAGCACCTCCTGGTGCTAATATGGACACATTATCAGTGTCTGTGCAACATGTGTTCAGTTTCCATGGTTTTGCATTGTGTGTTTCCATGAGGCTGAACAGACTTTCAGACTCATTCACATTTGTATGTGCTCTGACGATGTAATCCCTGCTATGAGGAATAGACCTGCAGTCAGCTTGAGAAGAATTCCACATCTTACCTTTGTCAGACATTTCCATTTGCCCCATCAAAGCTACCAAAACAAATGCTAACTCCCAACAAACCCTGGCCACTATACATATTACTGGCTGAGACTACTGGTTCTCTTACCACTTTGATGTTTAGATCAGCCTTTTTATAGGTTTTTAAATATTTGCTTTTAGGAGATTCTTAATATATTATTATCTTTATTTAATCTTGAACCATTAGTAAAAACAAAGAGATCCCATTCAGCACTATGTCCTGGACATAGTTTTGTTGCTTCTAATTAATAGTAACTGGTAACTGATTTAAAAAAAATTTTTTTTAATTTCCTTAGCAAGTTAGGAATAAAAAAGAAGAAAAACTTCCTTAATCTGTTAACAGGTATCCACCAAAAAAACTACACAGACATTATACTTAATGTTGAAGTATTAGAGGTATTTCCTTTAAAATAAAAAACAAGAAGGGATTCTAACCATCACCATTATTGTCCTAGCCAGTGCAATAACACAAACAAAAATTTTAAAGTAATTATAAAAATCAGGAAGAAAATAATTGTCATTATTTGCAGACAGTGTGTTGGACTGCCTAAAAATTCCATAAGAATCAACTTTAAGATTACTAGAACTAATAAAGGAGGCCAGTGAGCTAGCCAGGGACATGACCAACACAGTCAATGATCATGACCAGGAAGAAAGCTGTCCATCCACAATAGAAAAAATATAAATTACATATTTATATTTTTAAAGTATGTATAAATTATACATGAATATGTATATATATAATAACTAGAAAAAAAGCTAACCAAAAAAATGTGCAGAACCTATAGGAAGACAACTATAAAACTTCATGAACTACATTTCTAAATGGGAAAACTTAATACTTAAAAGATGTCAGATCTCCACTACATAGAAAAAGAGATTCCAGATGGATTTTTTTTTTAAGAGAATGCAAGAGAAGTGTTCTTGCTTCTAATTAATGGTAACTGTCCATTGGTAGTATTGTCCCTGAATGGAAGGTTCTTCTTATCTTGCCAATCAGACAGGTCTCAACCCTCAGAGAAAAGCAAGAAAAGAGAGAAGAATGGAAGGCAGGACAGAGTTATCTTCTCTATAGTCAAGGCAAGACTAAGCAGAGAAAAGTAAAAGTGTCCTCTTACCCCCTACACTCTGATACTAAAGTAGACTATACGATAGTGCAGCCCCTCCAGTAATAACTTATGCATATGGTGCCTGTCTCATAGTAGTCAATCAGTGTTAGCTGAGTGAATAAACGTACAAGTGAAGAATCTCAACATGTCCAATGTTTAAGCAAATCAACAATAGAAACAGAAGCTGTATCGGAGACAATGCTTCTTTTAAATTTATTTTATTTATTTATTTATTTGTTTGTTTGTTTTTGGCTGAGTTGAGTCTTCGTTGCTGCGCGTGGGCTTTTCTCTAGTAGAGGCAAGCGGGGGTTTCTCTTCATTGTGGTGCTCAGGCTTCTCATTGCAGTGGCTTCTCTTGTGGCGGAGCACAGGCTCTAGGCGCACGGGCTTCAGTAGTTGTGGTGCCCAGGCTCAGTAGTTGTGGTTCGCAGGCTCTAGAGCACAGTGTCAGTAGTTATGGCACTCTGGCTTAGTTGCTCCGTGGCTTGTGGGATCTTCCCAGACCAGGGCTCGAACTCATGTCCCCTGCATTGGCAGGCAGATTCTTAACCACTGTGCCACCAGGGAAGTCCCTGGCAGGCAGATTCTTAACCACTGCACCACCGGGGACGTCCCTCTAAGGCAATGTTTACTTTCAAGAATCAGCAGTGATAGGGACTTCCCTGCTGGCGCAGTGGTTAAGAATCTGCCTGCCAATGCAGGGGACACGTGTTCGAGCCCTGGTCCAGGAGGATCCCACATGCCGCGGAGCAACATCAGTAGTTGTGGTGCCCAGGCTCAGTAGTTGTGGTTCGCAGGCTCTAGAGCACAGTGTCAGTAGTTATGGCACTCTGGCTTAGTTGCTCCGTGGCTTCCCACATGCCGCGGAGCAACAAAGCCCGTGCGCCACAACTACTGAGCCTGTGCTCTAGAGCCTGCGAACCACAATTACCGAGCCCGCCTGCCTAGAGCCTGTGCTCCACAACAAGAGAAGCCACCGCAATGAGTAGCCTGCACACCACAACAAAGAGTAGCCCCCGCTCGCCTCAACTAGAGAAAAGCCCACCGGCAGCAACGAAGAACCAAAGCAGCCAAAAATAAATAAATACAATAAATAAATTTATAGAAAAAAAAAAGAATCAGCAGTGATAAAGAAGTTCTTATTTCCCCATTGCCTTTGAGCAAATATTCAAAGTGCGGACTCTCACTGGGTGGTATTGACTAAATTCCTATGAAAATTCATTAGCTTCATCAGCAGACTGAATTACTTTTCAATGCATACACAATCTTCCACATTCTATGTCAGCTGAGGTCAAGTCCTTTTTGCAGTTGGCCTGGGAGGAAAAATAAGAGTCGATGCCAGGAATTTAGGGTATGTGCCAAAAGGGAAAAAAGGCGCCAGCACTGGCAGTCACCAGAAGAATCAGCTCCAGTTTGCCTTGTTTGTTTATCAAATGTCCCATCACAGGACCAGATTCCCTGCCATTCTATGAATGCATATAGCAAGACTCAACAGTTGTGTCATGGTTCATTGAGGAAACAGCAAGAATTCCAGAATCAAGAGTCAAGCTGTTGTGATACCCATTAATGCATTCGTAAACAAAGAAGCTGTTTATCTGTGGATTTGTGTTATGATATTTCACAACTGCCTGAGCAGGCTTTGTTCAGTCCATGATAAGTAGATCTCACCCTGGCTTGCTGAGCTTGCCATCTGTTAAATTCCATCTCAATTACTGCTAATGTTGTTGCCTCTAGTAGATTACAAAAACTAACATTCACTTTCTTCTTTTTCTTTCTTTTTCTTTTAATGAGCAGATAGTGCAGAGAGTTTCCACATATCGCCTCTTCCCTGAACAGTTTTCCCTGCATTCGTGTAGTACATTTGTGACAAATTGATAAATCAATAGTAAGGTCCACAGTTTATATTAGAGTTCATTCTTTGTATCATACAGTTCTATAAACTTTGACAGATGCACATGTATCCATCATGTATCATACAGTATCATGCAGAATAGTTTCACCTCCCTAAAAATCCCCTGAGCTTCACTTCTTCATCCTTCCTCCTCTCTCCCCTTGAACACTGCAAACCTCTGATATTTTTACTGTCTCCATAGTCTTGCCTTTTCCAAAATACCATGCAGCTGGAATCATACAGCGCGTAGCCTCCTCGGATTGGCTTCTTTTACGTAGTAATGTGCATTTAAGATTCCATGTTTTTGCATTGCTTGATAGCTCATTTCTTTCTTTTTTTTTAAATAAATTTATTTATTTTGTTATTTTATTTTGTTTTATTTTTTGGCTGCATTGGGTCTTTGTTGCTGCGCGCAGGCTTTTCTCTGGTTGCCACGAGCAGGGGCTAATCTTTGTTGCGGTGCACTGGCTTCTCATTGCGGTGGCTTCTCTTGTTGTAGAGCACGGGCTCTAGGAGCACAGGCTTCAGTAGTTTTGGCTCGCGGGCTCTAGAGCGCAGCCTCAGTAGTTGTGGTGCATGAGCATAGTTGCTCCGTGGCATGGGGGATCTTCCAGGACCAGGGCTCAAACCCGTGTCCCCTGCATTGGCAGGCAGATTCTTAACCACTGCGCCACCAGGGAAGCCCAGCTCATTTCTTTTTATCGCTGAATAATATTCCATTGTTTGGATGTACGACAGCATGTTTATCCATTCAGGTGATACTGATGTTCACTTCTGACTGATTTGAACAGCTCATAGAGAGGAATCAGTGGGATGGTTTTATGTTTTCCCTAAGATACTCTAAGGTTTTTTTATGTGTGTTTATAAGATATGGGCTGGGGAGAGGGGGAATGAAAGTCACCCATTATTCCAAGACAAAACCTCTTAAACAATTTAGTTTATTTCCTTCCAGTAATTTTTTTATATATTCACATTTTAAAATATTGAAGTCACGTTATAAATACAATTTTTATCTTGTGTTTCTCACTTACCATTATGAAATTTTGTTGTGGATAGTATGGTTCTCTGACAAGATCCCCTCCCCAAGGCTGACAAATGACATATGACCCCCAGCTGCTGGGAATATCAGCTGCTGACAGCTCACAGCTATGTCCCTCAGTAGGACTTGTTCTTGGCCTTGGCCAAGGTTATGCTCCCTCCCGGGGTGAGCCCATGGCCAATGACTGGCTGATGCATAAATACAGAGACCCTCTTGTCTCGAATTGGGAAAACTCAGAAGAACCATGTCAGCTCCAGAGATCCCTGTAGAGTCAGGTGAGGCCTCAGTTACAACTACACTGCAAATCAACTTCTCCCTCTATCCAAACCTTCCTTCTTGCGTCTCCCTCCCACCCTCCCTATCCCACCCCTCTAGGTGGTCACAAAGCACCGAGCTGATCTCCCTGTGCTATGCGGCTGCTTCCCACTAGCTATCTATTTTACGTTTGGTAGTGTATATATGTCCATGCCACTCTCTCACTTCATCACAGCTTACCCTTCCCCCTCCCCATATCCTCAAGTCCATGCTCTAGTAGGTCTGTGTTTTATTCCTGTCCTGCCCCTAGTCTCTTCATGACATTTTTTTTCCCTTAGATTCCATATGTATGTGTTAGCATATGGTATTTATTTTTCTCCTTCTGACTTACTTCACTCTGTATGACAGACTCCAGGTCTATCCACCTTCTTTACTTTTAATCTGAGAACACTCCCCATATAGCTCATCAACTCTGTTTCAAGGGATCTAAGACAGTTGTCACCAGAAATGGTCTTAGGAAGAAGACTCTAACATTGGATTCTGTAGCTGGATATCTCACAGCAATCCCTTAGGCAATGAGTACCCCTTCACTGGTGGTAGATGGAGCATGGAGAACCCTTGGTGTGCTGTGGTGATGCAATTATTAAAACTTTCACAAATGGTAAAACTGGGATGGGATACTGGTAGAGGAGGATCTTGATAGAGACAGAGTAAAGGGACAAAGTAGGTGATTAAATAGTTAATCCCACTAAGGGATCATAAGTAAAAAATAATATATATATATATGGGAGACCCCTATAAGTTAACGATCACTCAAGAAAGCAGGTTTGCTTAACCACAAAACCCAACAGGCTTGCCTAGCAACAAAACCATGCAACAGAAGCATGAGACATGCCCCCAAACCATAAAACAATGGTGGAATGAGACCCACATCCTGCCCAGTGAGCTCAGTAGGTTAATGATTCCTAGGACATGCTACTCTGCTCACACTAAAAACAAAAATATAAGGTGACATTATACTGAAACCTGAGGTGATTTACCATATTTTAGTATATGTTACTGCCTTTTTGCTCATTTCCATTGCCCCATGACAATCCTGGCTTGTCCATGTAGGGACAAGAAAACTCCCCTGCCCAACGTGGGAGAGGAGCTGATGATGGAAGCTTCATGTCTACTCAAGAATGATGAAGGAGGTGGTCTTCTCCCCCTCCCTATTCTTCCTTTGATTACAAAACTGTAGCCCACTAAGCTCTCAGGGCAGTACCATCTTGCCTGCCCACTTGAAAGCCTCATAAGCATCCTATTCTAATAAAACACTTATCTATCACTTTGCTTCTCACTGAATTCTTTCTGCACGGAGACATAGAGAACCAGAGCTTCTCAGAGCCCCCAGAAATGCATTTCTGTGGGTTCATTCTGGTCATGTAAGGCCTTTGCTGAGAAATTCACTGATAGCCTTGTAGGGGGTTCCCTTGTACGTTACAACCTTCTTTTCTCTTGTTGTTTTTAAGATTCTCTCTTTGTTTTGATTTTGACAGCTTTATTATAATGGGTCTTAGAGAATATATCTTTACATTGAGTTTGTTTGGGGACCTATTCACTTCATGAACTTGGATGTCCAAATCTCTCCCCAGATTTGGAAAGTTCTCAGCCATTTTGTCTTTAAATAAGCTTTCCACCCCCTTCTCCCCCTCTTCTCCTTCTGAGACTCCCATAATTTGCAGATCATTTCTTTTGATGGTGGCCCAAAAATCATGCAGGCTTTCTTCACTCTTTTTTAATTTAAAAAAATTTTTCCCCTCTGGATAATTCCATAGTTATTATCTTTTAATTCATAGATTTTTTTCTCTTTAATTCATTCTGCTATTGATGCTCTCTATTGCATTTTTTATTTCATTCATTGTATTTTTGTTCTTTTTAATGATTTCTGTGTCTTTGTTAAACTTCTCATTTTGTTTGTGCATTGTTTTCCTGATTTTGTTAAATTGTCTTTCTGTGTTTTCTTGTAGCTCATTGAGCTTCGTTAAAACAGCTCTTTTGACATCTTTATTGGATAGATCTCCAGGTCTTGGGTTCAGTCACTGGAAGAATTATTGTGATCTTTCGGTGACATTAAATTTCCTTGATATTCATGTTCCTTGAAGGCTTGCATTGTTCTCTTTGCATTTGAAGTTGCTGTCACCTCCTCTGGTCTTCACTAACTGACTTCAGGAAAGAATTACCTTCCTTCAGCCCTGCTAGGGATGCTGAGGTTTCCTCAGACTGGCTATGGATATTCGTGCTCTACCCTTATTGCTCCCTCTTGTGGCAGGATTCTTAAGCTTGTATGCCTACCCTCAATCTTGCAATACACCAGGCTGAGTGCTGACAGCCTCCTTTTTGCTCTCAGGGCAGTACTAAATCTCAGTTTTGTGGTGTCTCCCTGGCCAGGCAGTATGGTCCAGCTTTCTGTGTGTGCTCACAAGCCATCTGCCAAGGCTTGCTCACGCCACCTTCACAAGTATGCACAGGGAGCTGACCACAGGATGGGGAAGTGAGTGGGTGAGGCACCCAGAGCACTGGGGGTGCAACAGGCCAGCTGGGGTATCAGTGGATGAGGCATCCCCAGGGGCTCATTGGTGGGCTTCCTGACGGAGTCCCACAGCTAATAGGATGCAGTTAGCAGGATCCATGTCCCTTCAAGGCCCTTCAAGTCCTAGCTGCATCCCTCCCAGCTGCTCCCCCACTACCCCCACCTCCAGTCATTCAACTCATGACTGAGTACTCTGGATGGGTCAAAAGAGAAATGGACCCTCTTTGGCAGCATCCCACATAGCTGGGGAGGCTGGGTGGTCACTCACTCTCTCACTTCCCACATGGGAGAAATTACAGTCTGAGGAGGGTTCTCACCAAGGTCTGTACACCTATTATCTGATGCATGGATGAACAAGATGCCCCTGGACCTCTTGACCTATGGTGCTGGATCCCACATCTCCCATAAAGGTACTTTTTCCATAGATAGGTGCTAAATTGTGGTTGAGGTGGGTAATACAAGTGAAGGACATCTTGTTTAGCCATCTTGTTGACATCACTCGATAAATTTAATTTATCTAAACTTAGTCTACACACACTCCTATTTTAAATAATACAAAAACTTAGACTGTTTTAAATCTAATCATCCCTTCCAAACATATTTTATTTTTGTTCAATATCTTAATTCTACTTGGTTTGTGATTTTTATACATCATTAGACATTCATTATTGTTTAACTGAATCATTGTTTGTTTAGATATCCACATATTTAATGATTTATTTCATTCCTTCTTGCAGTGGACTGTCCATCAAATATTTTTGTGTACCCTAAGTGCATCTTTAGAATTTCCTTTAGTGTAAAATCTGTTCATTACAAAGGCTCTGATTTTTTCATTTGACCAAACAATATTTTTATTTTTCTCTCTTTCCCTCTTGATAGTTTCACTATGTATGCAATTCTAGGTTGACAGTTACTGTCTCTCAGAATACTGAAGATATTATTCCATTGTCCTCCAGATACCATTTTGGAGATATCCACTGTGAGTTCTGTAGTTCCTTTGTGTTAGTCTGTCTTTACATTTTGGCTATTTTTAAGACCTCTCCATAGTCTTTGGTATTCTTCAGTTCCACTACTATCTGTCTAAGGAAAATTTTGCTTATATTGCTGTAAATTCATTGAGCTCCTTAAGTCTGAAGTATGCATGTATGTTTCATCAATTCTGAAAATTTTTCAGTCATTATCTCTTCAAAATTTGCCTCTCTTTCATTCTCTCTGTCCTTCCTCCTAGAAGTCCAATTAGACATAAGTTAGACCTCCTCATCCTGTCCTTCATGCCTTTTAATCTGTCTTTCATATTTTCTACTGCTTTGTCTCTCTGTTATGCTTTCTGGATAATTTCTTCAGATCTATTTTCCTGTTCATGTTTTTATCACCTATATCTAATTTTCTCTTTAAATTCAAACCATCATTTGAGTTTTTTATTTCAATTATTATATTTGTTTTTCATAAAAATTCTATTTGTTTTTCAAGTATGCCTGTTTATCTTCCATAATAACTTGTATCTTATATATATATATTTTTTTAACATCTTTATTGAAGTATAATTGCTTTACAATGGTGTATTAGTTTCTGTTTTATAACAAAGTGAATCAGTTATACATTGTATCTTATATTTTTAATCACCACTTTTCTTTCTCTAAATACATTAAACATGCTTAAGTTACATTTTGTACTTGATAATTCCCATACCTAAAAACTATGTTGGTCTTATTCTGTGGTTTGTTGTTCCTGCTGGCTTTTCCTCAGAGTGCCTTGTCTCCTTAAATGCTTTTTGACGTTGTCTCTGAGCCCACATTCCTCCGAACGTTATTCATGGAAAACTTTGAGGTTTTTGTTTTGATTGCATTTCTCCAAAGAGGATTTAGTTTTGCTTCTTCCAAATTTCTGGAATCATTACCAATCCAGAACTATTTTAAAATAATTTTGACCTAAAAGTGTTTAGAACCATGCAGGTAGTGTAAATTTGGGTTACAAACTTGAATGGGTGCCAGTTTATGGTTAGGAAGTCTCAAGAGAAAATTTTCTCCCTTAACCCAACACTGACAAGCAAGCTTCCTTGCTATGTCTATCTGTAAGGCAACGTACGTTTCTAGTTCATTCATACACTCTGTTGTCTTTTAGTGTCACAACTCCTTCTTTTGGCTTTTGCCTCCTGTTCACACTACAGCATGTGATCATCAAAATGAAAGCTGGTCCTCATTAAAGAAACAACTGATTCCAAGGTTGGTACACAAAAAAATATGAGACTGGAACATTTTGTTATATCAGAAAGTAATAAATTGCTCCACAAAAGATGGGAAGATATAAAAAAATTAAATTAAACAAAGGAACCGGAATGAAGGGATTCTCACAGCTCACATCTGGGAAAGTTTGGCCTCATAATAAATAGTGATAGAATAAAATTCATGTAAAGAAATAAGAATCCATGAGTTTATACTGAGATAGATCGCTATATGATAAAGATAGAGAGATAGAGGATAGATAGATAGATAATAGATAGATAGATGATAGATACAGACAAAAAAATAAAAAATCTTCCTTACAATAGAATGTCGACAAATAAATGCCGACCAGAAACAATGATATAATTAGCTAATCATTTGGCAACCACAATGGTAACAGTTATTTCAAATAAGAATGAAAAGTAGATACTGAAACTAATGGGCAGAAGTATGACAAGAAACAGGATATTTAGGTAGTCTCAAAATATTTCACCAGAGACACTTATTAATTACAAAAGGAAAAAGAGCAACTTTATAATGGAAACCTGGCAGATAGCACCTTCAGCAAGGAATCACAAATGAAAAATGGATATCATGTGCTTCTGTATGTGATGCACTGAGAAGGACACATCATTTCTGTAACGTCTTGCCAGATATGTATAAGCTAAATCCAACCATGAGGAAACATCAGACAAATACAAATTGAGGGAAATTTTACAAAATAACTGACCTACGCTCTTCAGAAATATCAAGACCATGGAAAGATAAACACTGTAGAACTGTTCCTGATTAAAGGAGACTAACAAGACAAAAAAAACAAACACAGCCTGTGATCCTGGGTTGGATGTTGTATCAGAAGATTTTTGTTGTTATTGTTATAAAGGACATTATTGGGACAACTAGAAAAATTTGAATGAGATCTATAGAACAGATAGTAATATTGTATTCATGTTAATTTTATGACTTTGATAATTATACTGTTGTTTTGTAAGAGAATATTCCTGTTTGTAAGGGAAATAGAGAGAGCGAGAGAGAGAAAAAAGAAGGAGAAGGAGAAAAGGAGGAAGAATAGACAGACTGATATAGATGTTGATATAGATATAAAGAGGGGGAAGGAAGAATAAAACAAAGGTGGTAAAATATTAACCACATGAACAAATGGGAATCTGGGTGAAGAATATACTACAAGACTCTTTATGCCACTGTACTATTTGGAACATTTTTGTAGGTCTAAAATTATCTCAAAATAAAAAGTTTTAAAGAAATGAAAGCTGATTCAGACCAAGCTCAGATCCAGGACTGTAATCAGGGCCTGGGTAGGTCCAGATCCCCACTCTTGCCCATCTCTCAGAGGGAGGCTGTGCTGGAGCAGAGGGTGGCTAAGAACAACCAGCGCTGAAAGGACTCAGAATCAACAGAGCTAGGAAACGATGTGGACTGAGTGAGTCATGAGGCCAGGGACAATGACAGTGCAAGCAGACTCATCAACTCCAACAAGAATCACAAGAATATGCTGACTGTAAACAACAGATTAGCAGAAGCTCTTGGAGAAACAATACTCTGTACAATAGTTTACAAGCTAACCAGTTTCTTATATTAACTTCAGATTTGGGGAAAGAAAGAGCAAATAAATCCATTGCAATTTAAAGTGAACTCACTTGATTTATTAAGACTTGTTGAAACTCTCCCAATACATTTTTTTTTTTGGCCACGCAGCATGTAGGATCTTAGTTTCCCAACCAGGGATGGAACCCTACCCCCTGCACTGGAAGCGCAGAGTCTTAACCACTGGATCACCAGGGAAGTCCCTCTCTCAACATATATTGGTCTAAATTCTCTAGAACAGTGTTGTCGAGTGCAGTAGTCACCAGGTCTGTGAGCCTATTCTAATTTAAATTATTTAAAAAATAAATAAATTTTTAAAATTCAGTTCCTTTGTCACATCAGCCACATTTCAAGTACTCAATAGCCACATGTGGTTAGTGGCTCATAGCTACTATACTGCAGAGTATAAATATTGAACACTTCCATCACTACAGAAAATTCTGGACATTCTGTAAATCTGCAGAAAACATTGTACATTACTATTCCAGAAGCAGAAGAGCTCATCATTGATGAAGATAGCTGTGATTTTTTATTTCATTGTTTTGACTCATGGTAAATAGGCAAAACATGGGAAATACTTTCAATAAAGCCCAAACATTCCACTTCCTGTTGAATTCAATACCAGGAGAGTTCTTTTTGCCAAAGAGGAGAGACTCATCAAGAAGAAATAGGAGTGATAAAGAACCTTGAGACTGTTGCAAACATTGTCGAGAAGATTCTGATATTCCTATGTCCTCTGACTTTTTGGTTGACCCACATTTCTCCCCATCCTCCACCCCACCTCTGCACTATGGAAAATATTGTACATGTTTCATTCACTATAGAGAATGGTTTGGCAAGAAAGCCTTGACCAAGACAAATTTCCAACTATAAAGTATTAACCAAGGAAGTAAGGAAATTGACCTAAACATCCAAATTAGGAGCTAAGGAGTTATAGCTCTGAGTTATTAAGACTGGAAGGGAATTGTGAGATCCCAAACTTTCATAGCTTATGATCACTTCATGTCAGAGCTGACAAAGCCTGATTGCTCAATTCAAGCTGAAGTGAACATGTCTACGATCTCCAGTGGATATCTTCAATACACTCAAACGGAATCCAAAAATAAAAAAGAAATGCAGAGTTTAATACCACGTATGCAACACTTGAAAGCATGTAAAATAATACCAGAGATTGTTTTTAATACAATATATGCAATAAAACATAAATATTTGCTTGGTAATAATAAAAGCCAACTTCAAGTAGTGGTTAGCTTTAAAGAGATAGGGAGGGGAAAACATCAAGAAGGGAGACAGAGAGCTTCAACTAGATATAGTAAAATTTTCTTTAAAAAATCTGGTGCAAGAATGGCTCAATGTTAGGGTCTTATAGAACCATCAGTGGGTACAGAAGGTATCAGATATGCTATATTTGGAATGTTTCTGTTTGTTTGAAATGTTTCATAACAAAAGAAAAGTTTAATAAAATAAATTCTACTTCTCTCACTTCATATTTGTGTGATCTCCAGCCTCGCTTTTTTCTGATTGCAAACAAGATCGATATAATACCTACTGGATGGGCTGTTGTGAGAAGCTCGGGAGACACTCAGTAACCAATCAAGACACCTGCATGGAGTCTGGAAGGAGGCCCCAGGAGTGGCCGGGGACCAGGATGTGTGGTGGTCCAGACCAGCCCATCGAACATGTGGCATGCAGTCGTCACATTCTACTCAAAGAATAGATAGGGTCCATTTTCCTTTGGACTGGAGCAGATTGGAGGAATGAAGCTGGGTCCTGACATTCCAGTGAAAACAGAAAGGTTTGGATTTGTAAGCCTCTCTGCTTACTTTGGCTGGCCAAGCTTGCTGTTTCCACATCTGTCCTCAGGTCAGGGGAAGTCAAATACGTGGATGTAAATGTACACAGTGGTTCCTGCACATCAGCACTTCAGGAACCCAGATCCAACCCAGCAGATCTACAGGGCTGACCACCACCTGCAGGCACCTGAGCAGACTAGAGACTGAAAGCAGCTGAGAGAAGAGAAGCCACATTGTTTATATTTTTATTTTTTCTTGAAGTATAGTTGATTTAAAATGCTGTGTTTGGGACTTCCCTGGTGGCGCAGTGGTTAAGAATCCGCTTGCCAGTGCAGGGGACGCGGGTTCCAGCCCTGGTCCGGGAAAATCCCGTGAGCCACGGAGCAACTAAGCCCGTGCGCCACAGCTACTGAGCCCGCGTGCCACAAATACTGAAGCCCGCGCGCCTAGAGCCCATGCTCCGCAACAAGAGAAGCCACTGCGATGAGAAGCCTGCACACCACAACAAAGAGCAGCCCCCGCTCGCTGCAACTAGAGGAAGCCCATGCGCAGCAGCGAAGACCCAATGCAGCCAAAAATAATTAATTAAAAATAAAATAAAAATAAAAAGTTGTGTTAGTTTCTGGTGTACAGAAAAGTGATTCAGATATATATTGATATATATCTTCTTTTACATATTCTTTTCCGTTATGCTTTATTACAGGATATCAAAGATAGTTCCCTGTGCTATACAGTAGGACATTCTTGTTTATTTATTTTATATATAGTAATTCTCATGTGCTAATCCCAAACTCCTGATTTATCCCTCCCCCCCTTCCCCTTTGGTAACCATAAGTTTGTTTTCAATGTTTGTGAGTCTGTTTCTGTTTTGTAAATAAATTCATTTGTAGCATATTTGAGATTCCACATACGAGCAATATCATATGACAGTTGTCTTTCTCTCTCTGACTTACTTCACTTACTATCATCATCTCTAGGTCCATCCATGTTGCTGTAAACAGCATTATTTCATTCCTTTTGTTGGCTGAGTTGCATTCCATCACTTATATGCACCACATGACAAGACACTTTGGAATGGCTCCTGCCCCTCCCTCATCCACCCTCTATGGTGCCCTCGGTCACTCAACTCATGGTCAAGTGTACTCTCTCCTCCCCGATGCTTCTGAATGCTCTCCTCCCTGCCACCCCTTTCTTCTCTTCCTCCTGGAGTCCTCATTTCTGGGAACACTCTTTTCTGTATCATGGCTTCACCCCTGGCCTCCTCGTCCTGCCTTTCAGAGACCTGCTGTCCCCTGAGGCCACCTCCCTTCAGCCCTCAGCCCCACATACCACAGGGTCCAGTGGCAGTGCTGGAATATTCCTAACTTCTCCCACACCCCTCCACCTCTTCTCAAGATGTCACCAGACAACTTTCCAGGCAGGCATGGTCCTCATAAATTCTGATGCTTCCCAGGACTTTGACCTTGGTTCTCATCATACCACATACTCTCTTCATATCCACCCCCATGATTTCATTTTCCTTATGAGCCAGTGACTCCCAGCTCTGTACCTCCCGCACAGATGTCTCCCCTATGTTCCAGACTCATCTTTCCAAACACTGCTGGACTTGACTACCTGGATATTGTACAGTCACCTCAATTGCACCATGTTCAACACAGACTCATTCTCTGCCTCTCTGCTCTCCCAAGCTTGCTCATCTTGTACTCCTGGATACAATAAACAAACCACCAGGACCCAGCCACCCAATCTTGACCCCATCTTCTCCTAACACCCATGTCTTGTCAGTGACCAAGTTCTGTTGAGTCTGCCTCTGAAATAACTTTCATAATTGCCTCTTCCATTGCAGCCCTATTTCCCTTCTAAACTCAGGTGCCCTCATCCATTGCCTGATACATGGTGCAATCATCCCCTAACTTGCTCTCTGAGCTCCCTGACTCAGGCCTAACAGCCTTCCAAACGATAGCTCCAGAGTTATGTCTCTAAAACACAACACTGATCACATCACTCCCCTACCTTAAAATGTGTCTGAAGGAACAAACCCAAATTCCTTAATAAAGTCCTTGATCGTCTAACCCCTGAACAAAAAGAATAAGCTCTAGGGACAGACTGGTAGGGATCCCACTTATTAACTGGGGGACCTTAAGGTCATGTGAGTCTGTGCCTCAGTTTTCTCATCTGTAAATGTGCATAGTAATTGTAAATATAAGACGTGTTAGCTGTCATTGTTAACTCTCTAGTCTCACTTCTCATCATCCCTCCACAAGTACCTATGCTCTTCCCAGTTACATGGAATTATTACTGGAGTTATTATTATTCAGGAATGCTTCCAGAAAACACCAAGCTCTGTCACGACTCCATGCTTAAATACGTGCTCATTTCTCTGCCTGGAATGCCTTCCTCTCCCTTGCCAATCTGGAGAACTCTTGTAGAAGCTTAAATATCACTTCCTCTGAGAAATCTGCCATAATTTCACCTTCCTCTAGTCTTTTTTTAAAAATAAATTTACCGTATTTATTTGTTTGTTTGTTTGTTTGTTTATTTTTGGCTGCATTGGGTCTTCGTTGCTGCGTGTGGGCTTTGTCTAGTTGCAGCCAGCTGGGGCTACTCTTCTTTGCGGTCCGTGGGCTTCTCATTGCGGTGGCTTGTCTTTGTTGTGGAGCATGGGCTCCAGGCTCGCGGGCTTCAGTAGTTGTGGTTCTCAGGCTCTAGAGTGTAGGCTTAGTAGTTGTGGCCCATGGGCTTAGTTTCTCTGCGGCACGTGGGATCTTCCCGGACCGGGGCCTGATCCCATATCCCCTGCATTGGCAGGCAGATTCTTAACCACTGCGTCACCAGGGAAGTTCCCACCTTCCTCTATTCTGATACATCACCTGTTACATATCTCTATCATAGGACTCACCATAAAATCTTATTCTTTTGTTTTTATTCAAGCCACAACCCAAATACCTGACAGGAAGGGACTATGGCTACTTCATATTTGTTTCTCCAGCACTTAACACAAAACCATGTATCGGGTAGATGCTTATGAATTGCATGAATGACTTAAGAGTGAAGGACCTGGGCCTCAGACAGATGAATTGTTTAGCCCACTCTTCTCAGTGTTTCTCCAGTCTTCCACATAATAACAAAGCCACAGATATTGATAGAAGGGATGAAGTGGCATAAAAATGCATTGAAGGGCTTCCCGGGTGGCGCAGTGGTTGAGAGTCCGCTTGCTGATGCAGGGGACACGGGTTCGTGCCCCGGTCCGGGAAGATCCCATATGTCACAAAGCGGCTGGGCCCATGAGCCATGGCCGCTGAGCCTGTGCGTCCGGAGCCTGTGCTCCGCAACGGGAGAGGCCACAACAGTGAGAAGCCCGCGTACCACAAAAAAAAAAAAAAAGCATTGAACTATGTACCTGGAACCCAGATCTGTCAACGAACTCAACATCTTTCTACTATACTTATCAAAACAAACAGTTTCTAATTCAAGATAATACACTGCTGTTACTCCCTTACAAGACCTCATTAAAATGACAGTAAAAGTATTTTAAAGTCCATCACAGTAAAGAGAGTGGGAGTATCCATCAATGGACCATGAATTTTGATAAATCTCTGAAAGACATAAAATAATACATAAGGAACTGGCAAAGGATGAAACGGTGGAGGATGCAACAGCCTACAGGACTCATAGAAGCGGCCACAGCTAAAGAACGAGACCTCTTGCCTTGAACAGCTCCAGGGTGGCTCCCAACTCAGAAATGCCAACTGTCAGAGAGTGGGAGTAAGATGGGGGGACAAAAACAAGGAGACTGATGGAACAAGAAAACAGCTGTCCCCCAACTTACCCCCTGCCTCCACCTCATGCAAAACTCCTAGTCATCTGATATTTTCCAATCACCCCCTCCCTACTCCAAACAAATAAGAGGGTTCTTCTCTTTTAAGAGTGGACAAACTGTGAAAAACTAGGGTGGCCAGTGTAGGGCATTAGGAGTCTCCTTGGTAAAGTCCAACTTCCTGCCCATTTTCCTCAAAGCAAAGCTACCAGTTAACAAGCTCTTCCCTCATGCACACACCTCCCAGTCATCTTTTTCTATTGCCTCATTCTTAAATACAACCAAACAACTAAAAATTTACTAGACTTTTGAGGGAAACTTACAATGTGACAGAGAAAGACCAACACAAACAATAAGAAATGGGTAACTCAGAGACAGAGCAGATTGCTAATTAGTATCTTCAGAGAGATTTGAGACAAAGCCACATAAAATAATAGTGAGATACAGTAATATGAAAAAAGGAATAATCCAAAAGAAATTTAAAAATTATCAGAATGATTGGAAAATAAACTTAAGAGAATCTCCTAGCAAAGAGAATAAAAAGAAAGGAAAATATTAAATTAAAGAAAGAAGATAAGAGACATATAGGGGACTTCCCTGGTGGTCCAGTGGTTAAGACTCCATGCTCCCGGTGTAGGGGGCCCAGGTTTGATCCCTGGTCAGGGAACTAGATCCTGCATGCCACAACTAAAAGATCCTGCATGCCTCAGCTAAAAGATACCACATGCCACAACTAAAAAGATCCCACGTGCCACAACAAAGATCCCTCATGCCAGCAATTAAGACCCGGTGCAGCCAAATAAATAAATAAAAAATTTTTTTTAAAAAGAGAGACATATAGAATTAATCCATCTGACTTGTAGAAGTCCCAGAAAAGAGAGAGAGAGAGAGAGAGAGAGAGAAAATGAGAGAAAAAAACACAGGTTCAAGACTACCAAGGATAAAGAAAAATATCCTAGAAGCTTCTAGAAAGGGAAAATAAAATGTCTACAGGGGAACCAGAACCAAACTGGCCTCAGACATTTCATCAGAAATATTGAATTCTAGAAAACACTGGAACAGATAGAGCCTTCAAATTTCTGAGAAAAGTTTCGTTTCAACAGATAATTGTTCACCCTGTCAAACTATCAATCAAGTGTAAAATTAAGACAAAGATGATATCTTTTCAAGAAAAGTACTTGGGGATGTACTCCAGCAAAATAAGAGAGTAGGGGAGCAGGCAAGATGGCGGAAGAGTAAGACGCGGAGATCACCTTCCTCCTCACAGATACATCAGAAACACAGCTACACGTGGAACTTCTCCTATAGAACACCCACCGAACGCTGGCAGAAGACCTCAGACCTCACAAAAGGCAAGAA
>NC_041225.1:83936113-83940591 GCF_002837175.3 Physeter macrocephalus
GTGGGAGGGAGGGAGACGCAAGAGGGAAGAGATATGGGAACATATGTATATGTATAACTGATTCACTTTGTTGTAAAGGAGAAACTAACACACAATTGTAAAACAGTTATACTCCAATAAAGATGTTAAAAAAAAAAAAATAAGAGAGTAAAACAAGAAAGAGGAAGACACAGGACCCTGGAAACAACAAATTCAACCCAGGAGGTTAAGGTTCCAGGATAAAACCTGTTCAGCACAATGAGAGAGGAATCAGTCCAGACTAAAGCAAGACAACAGAGGCCACCAGAGAATAAAAATCAAGGAAAAGGATGTATTCTATATATATTCTATTCTTATTTAGAAACTTAAGCTTGTAATTCAGGCAGACAATGGAAGAGAAAAGAAAGGCAGTTAAAAATTCCAGGAAAATATAAAAACTGAACAAAAAATGAAATGTAATCAAAATGCTCTAGTTGAATATACAATGAAAATATTTACAATTCATAATCTTTAAAATTGTTTTTATTAATTTGTAACTTCTGAATCAACATATAGGGAAAACATGAAAATTAATTTTAATTATATTTATTAATGTATTGATCTTAAAAACACAAAGGAAAAATTACAGATGACAAGCTGAGAAGTATAAATGAACAAGAGATATAAATGAAAAAGAAGAGAAGTAAATATATATACACATACGTGTATATGTATATATATAGTTTAAAAATGCTATGTATGGTTGGTAGAACAAGAATTAAAGAGGTGACTGAAGTATTTAAAGTTATACAGATAGTTAATGGAGGAACTAAAAATAATGCTATAACTATAGTGGGAGAGTTATAACTAAGTTCAGTCTTCATCTATTATAGCAAGAAGCCATTAGATAATGTCTAAATTTAATAAATCAAGGAGGGCTAACAAGAAAAAAACGCTCAACATTGCTAATTATTAGAGAAATGCAAATCAAAACTACAATGAGGTATCACCTCACACCAGTCAGAATGGCCATCATTAAAAAGTCTACAAATCATAAATGCTGGAGACGGTGTGGAGAAAAGGGAACCTTCCTACACTGTTAATAGGAATGTAAATTGGTGCAGCCACTGAGGAGAACAGTATGGATGTTCCTTAAAAAACTAAATATAGAGTTGCTATATGATCCAGCAATCCCACTCCTGGATAGGCATATCTACAGAAAACTCTAATTCAAAAATATACATGCACCCCAATGGTCATAGCAGCACTATTTACAATAGCCAAGACATGGACACAACCTAAATGTTCATCAACAAATGAATGGATAAAAAAGATGTGACAGGGCTTCCCTGGTGGCGCGGTGGTTGAGAGTCCGCCTGCCGTTGCAGGGGACGTGGGTTCCCGTCCCCTGCGGAGGGAGAGGCCACAGCAGTGAGAGGCCCGCGTACCGCAAAAAAAAAAAAAAAAAAAAAAAAAAAGATGTGACAAAGATATACAATGGAATATTATTCAGCCATAAAAAAGAATGAAATAATGCCATTTGCAGCAACATGGATGGCTCATACTAAGTGAAGTAAGCCAGACAGAGAAAGACAAGTACTGTTTCATATGATATCCCTTATATGTGAAATCTAAAAAAAAAAATGATACAAATGAACTTATGTACAAAACACACAGAAAACAAATACACATAGAAAACAAACTTATGGTTACCAAAAGCGAAGGGGTGGGGAGGGATAAATTAGGAGTTTGGGATTCACATATACACTCTCCTATATATAAAATAGATAAGCAACAAGGACCTACTGTATAGCACAGGGAACTATACTCAATCTTTTATAATAACTTATAAGGGAGAAGAATCTGAAAAAGAACACACACACACGTAAAACTGAATCACTGTGCTGTACACCTGAAACTAACACAACATTGTAAAACAACTGTCATTTCTCAAGGAGGTTGAGAAATTAAGAATCAGTTGAACCCTCGGATGCTCTCTTTCATGCCGCACAACTGGGCAGCTGCCGATGGAAATTTTGTCATCATACTAATGAAAACACAGAACACTGAGCTAACGAGAATATTGATAACAGTATACCAGAAGGAGAGGGGATGGGAAGTGTGCATTTGGTATGGTGGGGCCCGGGGTAAGTGATATGAAAGAAAATTAAAGCTTCGTCTTTTTTTAAATGGGAGTCAATAGTGAATGCCTACAACTGAATTGTCAAAAATAGTGCAAGCAAACTAGTTAGCGATATGGTGGGAAATCTCACCCTAATTGAAAGTGGTTGCTCCTGGGAAGTGAGGCGGGAGTGGTTTCAGGAAGTTTTTCTTGGAAATGTTTCTTATCCTCCCCTTCCTACAACGGCTTTCTTGAGATATAATTTACGTTATATTCTTCCATGTAAATTGTGTGATTCAATGGGTTTAATATATTTACAGAGTTGTGCAACCATCACCACAATCTAATTTTAGATCACTAAAATCATCATCCTCAACAGAAACTTGTTCTGCTGTTTTAATAACAAGCCTTCTAGAACTATTTCATTCGTTAAACCATGATTAATAAAATAAAATAAAAACTAAATTTAAAAAAGAAAGAAAGCAATGATTAAGCATGGTCGGTCGGGAGCAGGACGGGGGGGTTGTGGGGAGATGGCCGGAGAGATGGGAATTTTGTCTGCTTTTCTGTAATGTTGTCTGCTTTTTTATCATAACCATATAAACGTATTGTTTTTATTTTATCACTTTCTTTAAACGTGATAGCAATTCCTTAAGCAAGAACTTAATGAAAAGTGAGGGATTGAATTTGAGGCAGCGTTTGTAAAAGCCCTTCAGAAGCCCTTTAAAGTGAATATTGCCCTTCTGGCATCACAGCCGTCTGAAGCAAGAAGGGAGGCACCCAGCGAGTGACACCTGTGGGAGCGATGGCTGGATACTGGGACGTGGGCCTGTCCCTGGGCACGGGGCCTGGGAGAGGCGGCCTTTGGGAAGCGGGAGGTGGAGGACAGGTCCTTGGAGGCCACACGCGCATCCACCATCAGACACCCAGGCCAGGGCTTGCAACACGAAAGCGTGAGTGTCGATGACCCGGGAGAAAAGAGAAACGTGACGTCTGTCATTCCAGTCACAATCTTCTCGCCTTTTAAAGTTTCGCATTTTCCTTCATTTTTCAAAAATAAATGACCCCAAGTTGGACTGACTTTTTTTAAATGCCAAGGAATAACACTAGCCACATAAGCGTTGTTCTCACCTCTGCGTTAAGCTCTGTTTCTCATCTGGCTGCCAAGAGAAGTGGCCATTACTCTGCCAGCAAACTGTCTCTGGGAAGAAAGGAATGGAAAATGTGAGGAAATTTCCTTCCAACATCCCAGAGAATCCTCACCTCAGCATAACCGGGGAGAATTAGCTGCACAATGAACCACACTGGGAAAAAAAGGAAAATGAAATCTTAATTTCTCAGTGCCTGCTGGACAAGGACCCTGTCGTGGGACTTGGATGGAGAGATGGGACTAGATGGAAACTATGGGAAATTTGAAGACTTGGTCTCACGGCAAGAGGTGGTAAAGGTTCTCAACCTCCAAAGGTGACCAAGCCTGCCCCATCGTGACCATCTCTCACTTGTCCCTAAGGACAAACCTCACTGGCCCCTGTTCCCAGGCTGTCAGGGGGTATAGCCTTTGTGAACCCACTGGGGCAATGACAGTTATGCTCCAGCAAAGCTTATCTCATTGATTTTTTTACCCAGGACGCCTGGGTGAGAGACTTGTTATAATATGGGATGTAAAACAGATAAGTATTAATTGGGAGGAAAGGAAAACAGCCAATAGAATACCTTCCTAGGAAGGCAGCCTTGGTAAGGAGACGTGGGACCTGGCTTTGGGCAATACCAAGTGGGACAAATAGCATGAAGGAAAATAGAGCAAAAGTGATACAATGCAATAAATAAGTGCTAGGAAAAATAAAACTAAAATGATGTAATGATGCAATGATGTATAGCTTATTTTTCTTTTATTTCATTTTAATCATTGATGGCCATTTTATCTTAAATATGTTACTTGAAAATAAGAAAACATATATGCAATGCAATATGCAACTGAAGTACTGAACACAATTTTCAGAACATTTTTGTACATAATTATATTCAGGTGAGCCTCTTCTTCTAAATGGAGCCTTGAAGAAATGAATGTCTCTCTCTGTCCTCTAGGTGATAAAGACACGCAGTGCAGAAATTTGGGGATCAGCCATGTCTGTATTGAAAACCTGTTTCTGCCATACATTGGCTATGTGACCTTAGGAAAGTCACTCCTCCTCTCTGAGCATCAGTTTCTCCATCTGACTCATGGTAATAGTAACAAGAACTAACACTTTATTTTTTTTAACATCTTTATTGGAGTATAATTGCTTTACAATGGTGTGTTATTTTCTGCTTTATAACAAATTGAATCAGTTATACATATGCATATGTCCCCATATCTCTTCCCTCTTGCGTCTCCCTCCCTCCCACCCTCCCTATCCCA
>NC_041225.1:83940867-83946244 GCF_002837175.3 Physeter macrocephalus
TATATGTCCATGCCACTCTCTCACTCTGTCCCAGCTTACCCTTCCCCCTCCCCGTGTCCTCAAGTCCATTCTCTAGTGGGTCTGCATCTTTATTCCCATCTTGCCACTAGGTTCTTCATGACCATTTTTTTTTTTTAGATTCCATATATATGTGTTAGCATACGGTATTTGTTTTTCTCTTTCTGACTTACTTCACTCTGTATGACAGTCTCTAGGTCCATCCACCTCACTACAAATAACCCAGTTCCGTTTCTTTTTATGGCTGAGTAATATTCCATTGTATATACGTGCCACATTTTCTTTACCCATTCATCTGCTGACGGACACTTAGGTTGCTTCCATGTCCTGGCTATTGTAAATAGAGCTGCAATGAACATTTTGGTACATGACTCTTTTTGAATTATGGTTTTCTCAGGGTATATGCCCAGTAGTGGGATTGCTGGGTCATATGGGAGTTCTATTTTTAGTTTTTTAAGGAACCTCCATACTGTTCTCCATAGTGGCTGTATCAATTTACACTCCTACCAACAGTGCAAGAGGGTTCCCTTTTCTCCGCTAACACTTTATTGATCATTTTCTATGTACCAGTGTTTACACTCTCTACATTTGTCAACCCTTTTTATCTTCATGACAAATTTTCATGTATATTGTTATGAGTTGAATTGTGTCCTCCCCAAATTCATATGTTGGAGTCCTACCTCCCTCCCCCCACACCTCAGAATGTGACCTTATTTGGAGGGGTCATTATAGATGTGCTTAGTTAAAATGAGGTCATACTGGAGTAGAATGGACCCCTAATCCAATGTAGCTGATGTCCTTATTTTAAAAAAAGGAAATTTGGACACCAACACATGCACACAGAGAGAATACTATACTGCCACAAGCCAAGGAAATAGCAGAAGCTAGGAGAGAGGCCTGGAACAGATCCTTCCCCAGTGCCTTCAGAGGGAGAATGGCCCTGCTAACACCTTAATCTCAGACTTCTAGCGTACAGAACTCTGAGACAAAAATTTCTAGTTAAGCCACTCCACTTGTGGCACTTTGTTACAGCAGCCCCCCAAAATCTAACAAATATACTATTATCATATTTCTATTTTATAGATGAAAAAACCAAAATGCAAGAGCTGAAAGTCACACAGTAAGTAGCTGAGCTGGGATTCGAACCCAATCAAAACCTTTCCCTTAACTTCTACATTATCACAGTAGTGGTATTTAACTTCAGAGAATTGTCATAAGGACCAAGTGACATAATTCATGTAAAATATTTAGCTCTGTGACTAGCACATATTAAGTGTTTAATAAATTTAGCTATCACTGTTTATTACAATAGCTCTAAGTCCAGGATTATACATTTAATACTTGTCACATTCTCCACTTTAGACACCATTATCCCTATATTATAGATAAAAAAAACTAAGACTCAGAACGAGTGACTTGAATGGGATTTTTCAAACCAGTCTGTCTTGCTCCAAAACCCATACTAAACCATCTGTATTATCTAATTATCAATCTCTATCTAACTCTATTCCAGAGAAGAATTTCAACAAGCCTTTTTGCTGGAAAAATTCTAACCAAGCTCACTGACTAGATTATGGTAATTCTTTTGGAGAATTAAGATGAGAAAGGTCAAGATGGCACCACCCCTAAGATGAGATGAGTCTGGCAGACCTGGAAGCTGCTTGAGTCTCTGCAGTTATAAGTCATAGTTTACAGGGATGAGCAGAGAACCAGGGCATAGAGGACACTACCAGAAGATATCAACTAAAACCTATTATGTCACTAAAAGTAAACTGCTAGAATTAAGAGAGAAATCCTTCCATTACAGGGTTTGATGAAAAAATTCTTAAATAAGACCCAAAAGGCACAAACAATAAAGGAAAAGTTTCATAAATTTGACTCACTTAGAATTTTAAAAATTATTTTAAGCGGAGTAAAGAGTAACAAAGAGAAAAACTTGGGCGATTGCATTTACAATGAATATAACCGGCAAAGAAGTGGTCTCCAGAAAACATTTTTAAAACTTCTACAAATCAATAAAAACAAGATAAACTGTACATCAGGAAAAACTGGGACCAGACTTTGAGGTCCCTGCCAGAACTATAAGATACAAGAAGGTTTGCATTTCACATTCTGTTACCCATGAAATATGGGGAGTATGCCTACCCTTCAACCCAGCCACAGAAGCTCCTAAGTGTGCTCCAGGAAACATGAACCAGAATGTTCTCTGCAGTATTATCTGGAATAGTAAAAAATGAAAGCAACCTAGATGGATAAATGAATGGTGGCATATTCATAAAAATGAACTAGAGCTAGTAGTATCTATCTGGATAAATCTCAGAACACATAATAGTGAGTGAAAAAAGAAGTTGTAGAAGGATACATGTGGCATTATCCCATCTCTATAAAGTTTATAAACATGCAAAGTATGCAATGTATTATTTAAAGCTAAAGTGTATGTAATAAATCTATGCAGGGGCATGATAAACACCAACCTCAGAACTAGAAAGAGAGGTGGGTAATGGAATGCAGAGGAAGACACAGTTTCAGATGCACTTTTTTTTATTTCTTAAGCTAAATGATGCATACGTGGGTATTGGTAAATTATTCTCTAAGCTTTTAGTAAGTCTGATATATTTCACTATTTAAAAATAATGGGAAAACTTTTCTAGTAAGAATCCTAAGGGAGTAATATCATCAAGATGGCCAAAAAAGAAGCCCCTTGCTTGTATCCTACCCCACAACAACAACTTGGCATCCATCCAGATAAACGTGTCTTTGTGGGAGATGTGGGATCCATCACCATATGCCAAGGGACCTGAGAGGAGTCTCATCCACCCATGTGTCAGGTAGTAGACATACAGACCTCAGTCCTGACTGTGGATCCTACAGTGGTGTGTAAACCAGCTCTAGCCCCTCTCAGCTGTGGTCCAAGAACCCCTGGAGAACACTGTCTTAGACAATCACCCACAGAGGAAAGCGACCTTGTGGGAGTCCTGGTATCCAGCAGAGAAATTCTAGCACAGTGTTGGAGCAAAATATATATATAAATCTGGACACATTGGAGAGATCAGTCAGTAAAGAATGGAGGAGGTGACTGCTATTTCAAATGTGAAGATAGCAACACAAGACTTTAAAAAACACAAAAAATCAAGGAAACATGACACCTCCAGAAGATCACAATAATCTTTCAGTAACTGACGCCAAAGGCATGGAGATCTGTGAGCTACCCAGTAAAGATTTCAAAATAGCTGTTTTAAGCTATCAGAAGATTTCTCAGCAGAAACATTCCAGGCCAGGAGAATAGGATGATTTATTCACAGTGCTGAATGAAAAAACAAAAAACAAAAAACTTTCAGCCAGGAAACATTCACCAGGATCAATTATATGATAGGTCACAAAACGAGCCTTAGCAAATTTAAGAATATTGAAATCATTCCCAGTATGGTATGCAGACAAGAAAACCCTGACCATACACTATGAAACTAGAAATCAATAACAGGAGAAAAACTGGAAAATACAAAAAAAAAAATGTGGGAATTAACACACTCCTGAACAACCAATGGATCAAAGAAGAAATCAAAAGAAAAATCAAAAAAGATGTTGTATCAAACGGAAACACAACACAGCAAAACTTATGAGATGTAGCAGAAGGAGCTCTAGGAAGGAGTTTATAGCAATTAACACCTACATCAAGAAAAAAGAAAGATCTCAAATAAACAATCTAACTTTACACTTCAAGGAACTAGGAAAAGAACAAACTAAGCCCAAAGTTAACAGAAAGAAGGAAATAAAGATCAGAGCAGAAATAAATGAAACAGAGACCAGAAAAATAATGGAAAAGATCACCAGAAATAAGAGTTGTTTTTTTGAGAAGATAAACAAAATTGACAATCCTTTAGCTAGCCTAACTAAGAAGAAAAGAAAGAAGACTCAAGTAAATAAAGTCAGAAATGAAAGAGGACAAATTACAGCTGATACCACAGAAATACAAAGGATCATAAGAAACTACCACAGGGACTTCTCTGGTGGTGCAGTAGTTAAGAATGCGCCTGCCAGTGCAGGGGACATGGGTTCTAGCCCTGGTCCAGAAAGATCGCACATGCTGCAGAGCAACTAAGCGCGTGCACCATGGCTACTGAGCCTGCGTGCCACAACTACTGAAGCCCGCATGCCTAGACCCTGTGCTCTGCAGCAAGAGAAGCCCCCACAATGAGAAGCCCATGCACTGCAACAAAGAGTAGCCCCTGCTCGCTGCAACTAGAGAAAAGCCAACACCCAGCAACGAAGACCCAATGCAGCCATTAATTAATTAATTAATTAATTTTTTTAAAAAAGAAACTACCATAAATAATTATATGCCAACAAATTGGAAAACCTAGAAGAGATGGATAAATTCCTAGAAACATACAATCTACCAAGACTGAATCATGAAGAAATAGGAAATCTGAACAGACCAACAATGACAAAGGAGATTGAATCAGTAATCAAAAAATCTCCCAACAAAGAAAAGCCCAGGACCAGATGGTTTTCTTGTGAATTCTACTACACATTTAAAGAAAAATTAAGGCCAATTATCCTCCAACTCTTCCCAAAAACTGAAAAGGAGGGAACAGTTCCAAACTCATTTTGCAAAGTCAGCATTACCCTGAAACCAAAGTCAGACAAGGACACTATAAGAAAACTACAGGCTATTAGCCCTGATGAATATAGATGCAAAAATTCTTAACAAAATACTAGGAAACTGAATCCAACAGCACATTAAAAGGATTAAACACCATGGTTAAGTAGGATTTATCCCTGGAATGCAAGGATGGTTAGACATATGCATATCAATAAATGCGATACATCACATTAAAAGAATGAAGGATAAAAAGCATATGATCATCTCAAAACATGCAGAAAAAAACATTTGTCAAAATATAACATACTTTCATAATAAAAACTCTCAACAAACTGGGTATAAAAGGAACATATCTCAACATAATAAAGGCCATAAATGACAAGCCCACAGCCTACATCACACTCAACAGTGAAAAGCTGAAAGCTTTCCTCTAAGATCAAGAACAAGACAAGGGTGCCCCCTTTCACCACTTGTATTCAACACAGAACTGGAAATCCTAGGCAGGGCAGTTAATCAAGAAAAAAAGCCATCCAAATAAGAAAGGAAGAGTAAAATTGTCTGTGCAGATGACATGATATTACATAGAGAAAATCATAAAGTTGCCACCAAAAAACTGTTAGAACTAATCAATGAATTCAGCAAAGTTGTAGGATACAAAATGAACATATGAAGTCAATTGCACTTCTATACACTAAAAATGAAATATCTAGGGCTTCCCTGGTGGCGCAGTGGTTGCGCGTCCGCCTGCCGATGCAG